>NC_058404.1:80760332-80970399 GCF_002201575.2 Neomonachus schauinslandi
GGGGGGCGAGGCCGGGCAGCGGCGGGCGGATGTGGGGTGCGGGAGCTGCGCCGAGGCGGAGGCAGGAGGCAGGGCGGCTCGCGGCGCGCGAGGTCCCTGCAGAGCCGAGGGGAGGGAGGAGCAGGGCTCCTGGCCGCAATAAAATGCGGGGTCAGTCGGAGCAGACGGAGCCAGGCGAGACTCGGGCTCTCAGACCCCCCTCCCCGGCGAGCCTGAGCAGAGTCCAGGACTAAAGTGCATCACAACCCTCCCCGGCTGCAGCCACACACACCAACTGGAGACACACACCCGCCGGCACGGCCCGGTCCCCTTCCCCTCCTCCACCCGCGCCCCCGTCCCTCTCCGCCCTCCCTCCGGCTTTTCTTTGCTAGACTCTTAACTTTTCCCCCACTCCCTCTCCAGCTCCCGCCCCCCCACCCCAATCTTTCTCCGCTTTGAGTGTTCCGAGATGCTGCTAAAGCTAAAAGTGAAGGAGAAAGAAGCAACTAAAAATATCCCCCGGGGCCGCCCGGCTCCTTGAATGCAGGGAGGAGGGGGCAGGGGAGAAGGCGTGGGGCGGGGTGACGGGGAGGAGGGGACGCCGGAGGCGCCGGAGGGAGGGGTCGGGGGAGACTGAGGGTCAATTTCTCCTCTCTCCCCCCTCACTGCTCCCCTCTCCCGGTGGTTTGGCGCTGCTTGGAGCCCGATCCTGCAAAACCCGGGCTGGGGGCGGGAGCGGAGCCGGAGCGCCCGCCCGCCTGGGTGTCAGGCCGACGTGGTCGGTCACCTGAAGTTCACGGAGGGTGGGGGAAGGGTTAAGGTTATGGTGTCTCGGGCTCGGGTTGTGTGTGAGCTTGTGCGTTTCCGCTGCAGACAGGCAGCGCGATCGATCTCCCCCTCGCGAAATAACCGTGGCGGTGCCTGCCCGGGGGGACGGGCAGGGGGCGTGGGTTACTCGGGCCGAGCGCCCCCGCGGCTCCGTGTCACCCGGGCCGCGGCCGAAGTGGCGAGCAAGGGCACTTGCAGGCAGCCCGCTCCGCAAACATTCCTCTTTCTTTCCCCTTCCCGGTACGCAGGAGTCGACGCACAGGGCTTGGGTTGTGCTTTTTTCCCCTTCCTTTAAAAAAAAAAAAAAAAATGCCCCTGTGCAGTCCTTTCTTCGCCTGCCCGCTAGAGGTTCTGAGGATAATATCACATATGTAATATATATGCACATAAAATCACTCGCAGGCGGCTGCGTGTGTAGGGAAATTTTGTGCGAGGAAAGAGAAGGCGGTGGAGTCGGGGAGGGCGAGTTGGGAGGCTCCGCGCTGCGATTCACAGAAAACTCGCAGCAGTTGGTGGAAGAGTGTGTGCGTGCACATGGCCGGCCGGCCAGTTCCCAGCTCTTTTCGGGGGCGTGTGGCGGGGGAGGGAGAGGAGGCAGGAATCCTGGGGGGGGTCGGGGGAGGCTTGCCCTGCTCGGACAAAATGGGCTTCAGTGTTCTCTGCGAACTTGCCCTTAGATGGCAACTTTGGGAGCTGATGAGCTTGTGTGCGAAAACCAGGGCGGTGAGGTTATTTGGTCATTTTCCTTTCTTCTGTTCTCCCCCTGCTTAAAAAAAAAATGTTGGCGGGGTTAGAGGGAGGGTAGGAGAGGAGAAGGGATTTATCTGTTTTCGGCTCTGACGGAGATGGAGCGCCTTCCCTCCCGTTGTGTGTAGCGCATTCGGGCAGCTGTAGGCTGCCCTGCTGGTGACCTTGACCCTGACCTCGTGCGACTACCCTCTCAGTCTGAGAGGAAATTCAGGCTCCATTTTAGCTCGTATGCGTGGTGGGCCTCTCCTGGTTGCTGGTGCCTGGTGATTAAGTTATATTTTAAGAGTGGGCTCTCCCACCCTTTTCTCTAATTGAATACTGTTATCCACTCACTTAAAAAAAAAAAAAAATCCAACTCCTTCCAGTCACATAAAGCCACTTTTACTGAAGTAAGAAGCAATTACCTTTTGGAAACACCGTAAATGCCCCTCCAGTTTTTTAAAGGGAAGCCTAATTTGCAGAGCTTTTCCACTTACCTTTGCATTGAATGGATTTTTGTGGATGTGTGCTGCCTGTTCTAAGCATGGTTTACACATGTTTTGTAAGCAATTTGCATTTGGACTAAGAGCAATTTCTGGGCAAATGGTGTGTTTTGCAATTCAGACACAGTAACCTAAGGCTTCCTAAGTGCTGAGTGAGTCTTAAAGAAACTTGCAGTCGTGGGGAGAGGTAATAAATATTGACTTTGGTAAAATTAGTGTAAATTAGTATTTAATGTAGAATATACTTGTAGTCTTAAATCTCAGTTTTAATGCTAAATTCTTTATTTGTTTATTTATATGTAGGGGAGGGTTTTTTTCTTAACCTGGAGAACCTTTTTGTATACAGTTAAAAAAAGTAACTCTGCGGATTATGGTTGCCCTAATAGGTCATCTCAGAGTTTTAAGAAGTTATATACAGCATTAGATTTTTAAACTCGACCCTAATAAACAAAAGGAAAGATGTGTATAATTTTTTTTGGCGGGGGGGGGGGCGGCTAGAATTGGACGAGGAATGAGATGGGGAAACTTGCTTTTGAAACCAAAGAACCCTTCTGAGTAAACACAAAAGTGGCTAATAGCCACTATTGATCTAGAGAAACTGTGAGCACATTTAAAATTAGAAGTAGAATATAAATTAGATTACAAAAAAGAAACTTGTGAAAACTGCATCTATTGAAACTTCAGAGTGCTTTCTTCTTTCCCGTAGGCACCCCCCCCACCGCCCGCCTCTGCACTCCCTTATAAACCATAGACTTTATGTGTGGAATGTATTTTTCTGTTATAAAATATAATACTAGCCAGGCACGTGTGAATGGACAAAGTCTTCCCACTCTACAACACAGACACCAGGGAACCTGGAAGTTCTAGCTTCGAGTAGATTAGTCCTGGAAATCCAGACGAGCACTTGGTATTATCTGATACCGAGTCTGGGGTGCGCCTCAGCCCCTGGCACGGAGCTTCAGCAATTCCCCAGGCTGGGCTTCGGCCTGCTAAGGTTTCCTAGCTCCTTCTGTTCCACAAGACACCCATGGGACTGTTCAGAACCGAATTAGCTTTGGGGATGGCGAGCCTTTAACCTGACACTACTAACTTAAGCGTTAGATTTCTGATTTAAAATTCTACCTAGTCATTTCCTCCTGGGCCTCTGAAGTAAGAGAGAGAAAGAGAGAGAGAGAGAGAGTGTGTGTGTGTGTGTGTGTGTGTGTTATATGGGCCTCATACATATGCAGAAAAGAAAATGGCCTGTCCTTTAAAGCTGCGTGGTGATTCCCCTGGCCACAAATCAAAAAGAAGTTTTGTACTAGTTTTTGGAGGACACCTCCAACAAAGGGTGTTAAACCTAAACTATTTTTTGAGAAGTGGCTTTAAAAATTATTACTCCAGATAAAGCCTTTACTTCTTGGCCTAGAGCAATATTATCATCTGGGAATTTAAATATGATTCTGCTGCTGTTGGTGGCTCTTTTCTAAAAGTTCTTTCTATCAACAAGGTCCAATTCCATGTTCAAAAAAATGTCCTAGAGACCCTTTGAACTATACCATGTGCTTGTCTGTAGCAGAATCCCAAACTGCATAGCTTAAAAATGTTTGTCAGTCTAAGAAAGAGGAAGAGGGGGAAAATGATACTGGGTCTGTTTGCCAGGCCTGGGGCTCCGCACTTTATGAACATGGTTACATTTGGGATCACTAACTGAGGAGGGAAAGGGTCAGGAAGGGCTTTCCCCTGTGTTTGTTACATCTGTAAAGCCTTTTACCTTTGACGCCATCAGCACTTTTAAGATCTCCTCATTAGCTGCAACTTACCCATGAACATGTATGAGTTCAGATCCTATTATATTTATCATTGGAAATCTGCCTGATGCCTATTCCCAAGGGGGAGCACAAAGGAAAAGTTAATAGAATAGTTGTTTTGCTATTCCCATATTTTCATTGTTGACTCAGTTGTGGGTCAAGACCAGAACAGGTTATTGTGTTCTTCATTAACAAAACTTTAAAAACCTTCTCTTGCTTTCTAGTAAACGTGGGAAGCAAAATGACAGGAAAGCCACAGGAGCCCTTATATTTATATTTTTCCATGTCTTTATATATCTGTTGGAAGAGAAAGGGTCGAAGGTTTAACTCTTTCCCCTACTTACTCTTACTAATTTTTTCAGTGACAAGGCACTTCCTCCTGACTATGACAGGAACCACAGGGAAAAATCTTGAGTCTGAAGCAATAAAATAATTCACTGTTCCTGTCAGGCAGAGCTAGATGATTCTGAAGTACCACGTAGCAAGCCAGGTTGATACTGGGCAATGAACGTTCATCTGTTCTCCCAAAAGAAATCCGTATATTCCTAATATAGTAAGTAGGGAACACTGAACTTTCCTGTTAAAATAAGGAAGAGAGTTCAAAATCACATTCCTTCTAATGCTTCAAAATGGTTTCTAATAAAAAAAATTGATTTTTAATTTATCTATGTGCTGCCATCTCACTCTGGGGATGACACAGCTGGTGTGAGTTGACCAGTCTCCGGCACAAAGTGTTAATAAATCGTTCTGGAGAAGTATAAATTGGACAGCTTTCGGCCCATATGAGGGCTGACTGTGCATTTGAGTTTTTAGAGCCTCTGAATGGCCTCTATTAGGAGAGGTCCAAGGGAGGTGTGGAAAATCTCTGTCTTGTGAGGCTTGTAAAATTAGATGGACAAAGGCCGTGGAGACACCCAAGGGACAGTGTTGTGTTGGTGGAGCAACCAGGCAGGCTTCTCTTAGGGTCAAAAGGTGGCTGAAAATACAAGGAGTCCTATTAATGTCAAGATGGTCCTGTAGGGAAGATTGGGTTTGAAATGTGTGCTGCCTGGCTGGGTTGGTAAGCCAGTTAGTGATCCCAGTCATTGGGGTTCCGTGTCTGGATGAATCAGTTTGACAAAAGAGAAACACTCACCCAGGATCACTCACCCTGGTCACTTGCACGCCAAGTGGCATCTTTGGATGCACCAGTGATAAGATGTGACGGAAACGGGGGACACCACAGTATCACTGTGTGAAGAAGTTCTGTTGGTTTCTGGGACCGGTCGGCAGTGCCGTCTTTGAGAGCCGAAGGGCTGCAGGCTTCCTTGTGTGAAGTTGCCTTGTCCCTACTCCATCCTTTTTTAAGTATCTGCTGGAGCATTAGGGCAGGAGGACTGAAATGCAAACACAACAGGCTGGAACTGATCTCTCCATTCTGAGTGATGTATTAGTAATTTTCTATAATTTAATCAGACCGATCGCAGAACAAGATAATGATGGTATGACCTACAAAAGAGGACGTTTGGGGGCGTTAAAGCCTTTCTAGCATAAGGTTTTACAAGACCATGGGCTTTGTGGCGAAGGAATGGAGTCTGAGTTTTCTCTTGTTGCAAAGAAATCCAGACCAGGCCTCGTTATGGAGAAACATGTGGGTTTTTTTTTTTTTTTCCATCAGACTTTATTACTACTGTATTTTGGCTTAGTTAAAGTACTGGAGAATCACATTTGAGAGATAGAGGTTATAAATGAAGACGCTGTGTCCGGTTTCTGATGTATTCTTTTCTGTTCCCTACTTTGCTAGGTGTAGCTCAGTAATTCATACCATCTAGGGCCAAGTGTACAAAATACTTTATGGTTCATGGTCGCTGAAATGTCTTCTGTCATATTTTATAAGAAGCTAATGTGCAAAGTACAGACCTTAGAAAGAGCTAAGAGTACTCGGGCCGAAGTTACTAGCTGCTTTCCCTCTTCTGTGGAGGAGCAAGTTTTGTATTTCTATCCTCTGTCTGTAAATTACATTTTTTATGATATCAAAGAATAGTGTATGACTAGGTGCTGAAGCAGGGGCCTCTCAGATTACTCTTATCATTCCCCGAGGACCCACCTTTGGGATAGAATTGCTGTAGTAACAAGGTAGTTTCATAAAGTAAAATCAGACTTTGGCTTGAGACTAATCTTTAGCTGCATGGGTGCATATTGCTGTTTATTTTATAAAAGTCAGCTTCACTGCCATGTACACACACACACACACACACACACACACACACACACACACACGGAGGCTGCACTGTAGCTAATTTTATAAAATGTACAGTGATACACGCCCACGGTCTGAGATCAGCATGTGGCCTTTAGCAACTCTGCTTTTGACCTAGGGTTATATTAAATGCAGCAGATTCTGTGTGCCTAAAAAGGATATTGTTTCCAGCCATCCATTCCCTTCTTATTAAAAAACAACCTCCACCACTGAAGTTCTGTCTCTAGAGTTCTTAAATGACTAAGGCTGAGGTGCTCATGGCTTCTGATGTTGAGAAAGTCCAAAGTCAGCCACGTTCTATCTATCAGCAAGAAATGCTGGGCCTTCTCTGAAACTTGAGCCTGAAAAAGCAGACCCTAAAATTATCTCTCTTTCTCTCTCTCTTGTAATTTCTGCATGGGTCAGACAAGTGGTTAGATCCCATTAGAAATGTGGTGTGGAGGAAAAAAGACAAGCAGGGAGAGAGAGGAGGGTCCCAGGCTGAGTTGTGCTGAGTGCTCTGAAGCAGTTGGCCTTCAGAGGGGACCGGAGAAGGCCAGAGGAAAATGATCGTTTACAAGATTGATCAGCAGCACTCTGCTTCTGAGCTTTGGAGACAGGCTGCTGTACTTGCAGAAGGTGATAGATTTTTCTAACGGTATATAGTGCTAGTGTCTTCATTTGTGATTTTAAAAAGCTTTTGTTGTTTGTAATGAGAGGGAGGAAGATATCATGTGATTTTGCCCTCTTTTCACTATGTCTACTGTATATGGTACGACTTAAGTGAAAACAGAGAACACACATGCTTTTTAAGTTCATAGTGGTTAAGTGCATGGACTCTGGCACCAGGCTGTTCACAACCCAGCTCTGGCACTCACTTGCTGTGTGACCTTGGGGAAATTACTGAACTTCCCTGTCTTTGCTTTCTTCATCTCTCAACGGTGATAACAGTTCCTCTACCATAGGGTTATTGTAAAGCTTGGCTGATAAATATCGGGATCGACATTGATAAATATCAATAATATATACACACATAAAACCATGCCTAATTAGTGCCTGCTGCATAGAAAGAGCTGAAGAAATATTAACTCTTATTATGTATATGAAATAAGTTTCCATTTGCTTAGATTGTGATTAGACTGCAGGCTTTTCTGACCCAGGGTGTTTTGGTGATTTCTGTGTTTCAACATTTTTTTCCCCATATCTCTCATTAGAACGATGAGTAATAATATGATACGGTAAAATTCTTTTATAAGGCTGTTAAAATAGGGCTTGACTAATACTTGTTTCATAGGCCAACAATATTACACTAGACTTTAACTATCGGAACATGTTCTGTGTTTGTGATTTGACCTGAATTATGTCTAAACTGTGTAATAATCATATGAATTATGACTGGGTTTTACTGTAAAGTGAGGACAATAAATCCATGCTCACAGACTTATAGTGAGATTGAAATGAGAGAATAGGTATTTAATAAATGTTTATTTATTCATTTATTCAACAGTCAGTCTGCTGATTAAAATTACCCAGGGGAAATTTATATTGGTTTTTCCATATGTTGTTTAGGTAATAGTTTAAATTTTGCACCAAAGAAGGAAAGGCAGGGTCTGCTGTTTCTAATTGCAGAGAACCAGTCCAAGAGAACACATTAGATTAATTTTAAATGAAGGATTCAGGGGTGTGTGTTTGTGTGTATGTGTATGTGTGTTGTGTTGTCTGTATGTGAGATAGATCATATCAGAGGTTACAAGCTAGTGGCCTACTGATGTGTTTTGCCCTACACAGTATGTTTAAAAACTTGAGACAGCATTTGGAAATGGGCGGTTTCACATAAAAATCCAAATTTCTAGCTTCTTTTGAAAACTTGGAAGAGCCAGCAGCACGGGGCCCACCTCCCCACATGGCAGCAATCTGCTGTCATCGGTAGCGGCTGTCTCCCTTCCCCAGGCATGTGCTCGTCAGTCTGCCACAGTTCCTACCACTCTGCTGCCACGTCCCCGTCTGCATATACACCTGCCCACCTCCCTCATGTATATTATGTCCTGGCCCCGGCGTGCATTTGGATTAGAAACTGTTCTACATTTTCCAACATTCTGTGAGCTTTAATTCATCGTTGAGGCTAAGGTATTGTAAACCTCATTCTGTGGCAGTATTAAGAAGCAGTAGAGGGTGGGGATTAAGATCCTGGTACCAGATGCATGAGACCCGTCCTGGCTGCATCACATTTTAGCCGTGACCTTGGCAAGTGACTGCAGTTGTCTGCCTGTTTTCACATCCGTACAATGGGGGAACATGTAGGCTCGTGTCTGGCACATACTTTGCACGGTAAATGCCGGCCACATTCATAGATGCGAGGTGTAAATTCATTTCAACTAAGGATCTCAGTAGGATTGCTCTAACTGCTATGTAATCAATCAGAGACAACTATCGCTGCCTATAAGTTTCTGATCACCGTTAGGCAGCGCAGTGATTCTCAACCCTGGCTGCACGTTAGAATCACCTGGGAGATTAAAAAAATGAAGACACCCCGCCTCCCCCAGCAATTTACATTTGATAGCTCAGAATGGATCCTGAGCACGGACATTCTTAAAAAGCTCCCTGAATTATTTGAATGGATAGCCAGCGTTGAGGACCCCTGAACTTACCGGAACTCCCACTCTGGGCTGATGCCATTTCCTCCAAAAATAAAGACATGTCATGTTGAGCCTGGGCAGCTTATTGACGATAATTTGTTTGACTTTTAAAACCCTAGAAATAGCTCATTGACTCCCACTTGTCCAAGTTGAAACCAGAGAGGCTCAAGGAGGGACCTGCCCTAGGCAGGGGGCATGGACGCCAGTCTTTTCTCTAACCTTCTCCCTCCACGATCACCAGGGTTTCTCACTCGCTTTGTGACTTTGGGCAAGCCAGTGAACCTCTCTGTGCTTAATAGCACCATCCTGTAAAATGGGTAATAGTAGATTACCCACACCTTCTGTTTACTTTGTACTGTATTGTTCACAAAGCATTTTCACTGATTTCATCTGCCTGTAAGCAGGCAGGAAGGACTCCTTTTCCCACCACTTGGACGGAAGTAGAAACTGAGCCATGGAGAGGAAGAAACTACCTTGAGGTCACCAGTGTCAGCACTGTCAAGGGCTGGACCAGCTGCTGGTCTCCCGAGGCCCGCTGCGAAACCTTCATGGGGCCCCGCACATGAAGGGCATGACTTCACCACCAGCCCCTTTCAGAGACCTTCCACTATAGGAGGAACCCTTAGGTGCTGATGGAGCATGTTGCTCTGTGATTCATGAGAACTTGTGCCACCAATAATAAAGTTCTTTCCTCAAAGATGTATTTGACCTCAAGACTAAGCTGAGGGTAAGAGAATTAGAGTCACATGCAATGACACTTTCTGGGGTCTGAATTACGTGCTCCATATGGAGAACACTGCTTTCGTGTAATGGCCTAGAATTATAGTTGTCTTCTAATCTGGGCTTGTTTGGCCCTACTTGTTAACCCAACAGTCCTCTCCAGAGCATGAAACACAGCTGTATTTGGAAGGAAACAAAGTGTGGGACACCCTCTGCTTCAGGAAATGTTCCTGAAATGTGCTACATGATTTCTCCCTTCTAGGGGAAAGCAAACCTCAAATAATCACGTACTGGATTTTAATCTGACCTTAAGAAAGAGGGGAACCAAATTATAGTGAGCTGCTTTCTGACATCGCTAGGAAGAGAGTAATGTCACAATCTAGAAGTGGGGTTTGCGTTGGCTAGACCACTAGATCATATTTAGAGAGAAATGCTATGCACCAAAGGCTACTCGAATACTTGCTGAGAGGTGAGAAAATATATACAAAAAAAAAAAAAAAAGAAGTACAAGTATTTTAAATAGGACTTAGGTGTACTCCATGAGACTGGAACCTAGAAATCACAGATAGGAATTCTGGTTATTCATTTATTTGTAAAAGTCTATATTGGCTCTTAATGGCAAACGTAGTACATGCTTCGTATAAATAATGAAAACTATGTAGAAATGTTTAAAGTAAAACGTGAAAGCCCCCTTCCCCAACTTCTATCCACAGAGATAACCACATTCATAGACAACAAGCAGAAAGATAACAAGCAGCATTGAAAATTCAGCCTTCATTCGAAAAATGGATGCATTTCAGCGGAGTTGGCTGAGTTAATGCAAGTGCTGAATTCAGAACAAGGGTGGCAACACTGGTCTTGTAAACTGATTAGATCACATCTGTACCTTGAATGCCAGATTGGGTGCCCTGATTTAAAGGGGGAAATTGATAAAACTACTCACCAGGAGGGAGGCAACTAGAATCTAGGCTCTTGAAATCATCATCAGAGGAATTAATTATTGCGACAATTGCGAGTTCTTAATTTGAAGCTAAGAGTGAAGAGAGATAACAGTCATGCCTGGTAACTACATTCAAATTATATATAAAGTTCTGTCAAGTGATAAAGGGAGTAAACTTACTGTCATTCCTCCTAAATTTGTAGTTTGTGTCTGATAACTGATACTTCATTGATTGATTGATTGGTTGATTGATTGATTCATTCAGCAGTAACTGAGGGCTTCTGTACCAGGGAGTAAGGATCAGTGGAGTTACATAGAGCATAGTCCCTATTTGTGAGGGGCTCGAGCCAAGGGGGCAGAGAAAGAGATGGAAACAAATAATTAAAATTTGGCTTGAAAGATATTTTCACAGATTTATGAAATGCTGAGCAGAAAACAGGGACTAGGACCAAGAGGGTAGAAGTTATAGGGAAGTAACTGATTTTTTTTTTTTTTAAGATGAGGGACTATTGAGTAAATACAACTGTGCCAAAAATGAAATAGAAGATCTTGTGTTTACAAAGAAGCTGGTTCAACCACCAGGCAGGGGTGATTTTCTAAGGACTTCAGGTAGAGGGGCGGGATGGAAGGAGCCATGTTGAACTTTGAAATCATTTAATATTATGAAAAAGAATCCTATAAAGCAAATGTTGCTTTGCTTGGTTTCTGTCACAAAGTCAGAGATCCGTTCCTACAACAGAGGAAAACCTCTCTCAATATACTGAACTGGAAGGCCTTTTCAGGGAATAAGGGTATATGTCAACATACATGGTGTTACATTAGCGTAGTGAGGACATGATCCCCTGAGAGTTATAGTCCCTACTGGGTGCTCATTCATTAAGAAGAAGTTTCGAGCATTTACCTGGCTGGTAGAAATTGTAGAGAAGGCAGTCCCTGCTGACAGTTCTTTCAAATGTTGACACAAAACAATCACAGAGGATAAGCACAAATCAATATGCTAACAAGTGCACGACAATATAATATGAATTAGACGTGTAAATGTTCGAGGAAAGTCGGAGTGAGAGTGACGGGGAAAAGATTCCTGGAGAGAGGCGATACTTCAAATGTCCTCGAGGAAGGGATGGATTTAGATCTTGAGAATAGAGGAGAGAACATTGCAAGCAGAAGAAATGGCATTAGCCAAAAGAGGTTGAAATAAGCCAAAAGTATGTGGGAGACATTAAGAGAAGAAACGTAGCTGAATCAGAAGGCTTATATTGGTGGTAGAAGGACAGGAGGTAGGAAAAATGTAGTAGGAGCTGGTCCAGATGATAAGAGATTATGATTACTAAATTTTGTAGTTTGGATACAATACAAAATCTACTGTGAAATGTAGTTGTTTCTTTCAGTGTGATAACAAAGGAGATGGAGGATGGTGGCCTGAAGGGGCGGGGGAAGCTTTTTTAAGTGGGGAAGGCTGTTCAAAAACCAAAATGGATGAATGGTACGGATGTTGCCTTGAAGGTGTCTCGAAAGACCTGCCAGTGATGGGCTTCTCTGGGGCCAGTGCTCAGTGCTGCAGACCCTCAGCCTGGGCTGCCCTGTGCCGCTTGCCCCTTCCTCACCTCTTTGGTTTTCCTTGGCAAGGAGAGCTCTAATGCAGTGACTCCCTTTGAAGGTCGTAAAGTAAGAGCTATTTACAAAAAATAACACGGCTAACATTTATACACAGAGAATGAAGCGTAATGGTAAAAGGGACTGCCCAATCTAACACAATTCAACACTGTCGAACTTCTAAGGTGCTCTTCTCCTGCTCCCTGTTCCCGTTATCCTAAATTTTCTGTTTATCATTCCCCTCGCTTTACCCTATTTGGTTTTGCTTGTCTTTGGGATTTGCAAAAATGGTAGCACACGGCACGCGTTCTGCACCTTGGGTTTTCACTCAGCCGATATCTGGGCGAGATACAGCCACACTGACGTTTGTAGCTGTGGTCTCCCTGGCCCTGCTGTCGGGTGGTACACTGACGAAACACGCCATGATGGACGTACGGTTCATTTCTCCTTCTTGCTATGATGAACAGTGCTGCTGTGCATGTGCATGTGCAAATCACTTTGTCTTGAAGGACTGTCAAGTTCCTAGTGTAGGGGATATGGGTTTTCTAAAATTTTAGTTCTTGCTTGCAAACTTGAATTTTATCATTGGCTACAAGTACGGTCAGTCTTTTCTTAAAGTATCAGTATTACTTTGCTCGTTTCCAAGAAATAGTGTGCCGAATACCCAAATTTGAATGACCATAGTTCACTGGTTATTCTTTCATTGAAAGTGACGTTCCCTGAAAAGAGTGGCTAGTTCAGCTCCCAACTGAATCAGAGATTGACTTTTCCTTGAGATAGCCATCACACTTCAGTAATGGTAGAAGTGCTTCGTGGACACATTTCATTACATATCATATTAAAAAGATATTTACTCAGGGTCAGTCTTTAATAAAATTAGTAATTTTTACCGCTGCTTCATCAAAGTCATTCTTAAGTGAAATGGACAGGGTTGCTTACTTTGGGGGGTATGTGCGAATGAAAACAGTTTTGATCTTGAGGACACTTAAAAGGGTCTCAGAGACCACTAGGGGTCCGCAGACCACATTTCGAGAATCAGTATCCAAGCTGTCTACATAGGAATGGAAACGCAAGTCTTGGTGTTTGTCTCTCTTCAGCTTTACTTGATAATGTTGTAATGCCACACTTCGTGAATATTGGCACTGAACAACCCAAAAGGCAGAGAGCCCTGAAGACAGGGAACCCTTTGCTCACAAGTGTTCTCAGCTTCTATGCGATTTCTTTGAAGTCTCTTGTTCTGTCTGCAAATGGGAATGAAAATATGTGTCTTGCTGTATAAAAATCTGTTTTGAAATAAAAGTAATGTTTTAAATAAACTTAGCAGTTAATATTTTTCTTCCTCACACAGACATCTATATAACATCATTGGTCTGTGGAGACGCTCGAGGCTTCCGCTGTGACTTGCTGGCATCCCCGTTAGGGAAGGAGCACACCACTGGGGGCCACGGCTAGCATGCCTTACTGTGGAGGGTGCATAGCTGCGTACGACAGACGGCCACGGGTTTGGGGAGTATTTCTGGGCTTCTTGTGTTCTCTCCCTGGGCTACTGCCCTCACCAACCATTCACCCCCTTACCCAGGACAGAAAGCTGAGTGCGATCCTAGGTGCCACGTTCTGCCTTTCCTCCTGCATCAGACCAAGTCTGTTGACTCCGCTGTCGATGTATTTCTGGAATTCATCATGCCCACTCCCTGCCACTGCTGTAGTTTATACTCCTAGTTTCTCCTGTGAGGATTCGTATTTTTTTTCTTCTTTTTGCCTTAGTGTCCTGTCCCCTTCCCTCTACCCTGGCCTCTGTGGAGCCCCGTGTTCACACTGTTACCGTAGTGGGCTTTTGGAAGCACTCACATGTATATTTAATATCTTTTACACATCTCCTCAAAGGATAAAGTTTGTTCTTCTTAGCAAAGTATAGAAGGTGCTTCATCATCTGAGCCTCCCTTTTTTGGCCCTGCTATATACCCTTTGTTTCATTCATACCGAATTATCTATTTTACAGGCCACTATGTTTGTATTTCCTTATTTTGGAATTCTTTTTCTCCATTTCTGGGATGTCTTCAACCCATCAGATTCTACTTATCCATTAACACTCAGTTTGGGGGGAATCCTTTCCTGCTTCCCCTCCTCCCCGACTGTTGTCCCACCTACTGGGCAGAATTAGGCATCCCCTCCTCTGGCTCCCATTGGTCTCTCATAATACCTCCCATGCCACACTGTAATTCCTTATTCCTCTATGTCCTTATTGACCATGAGCTTTCTAAGGACGTGGACTCTTCCTTATTCATTTTTGTACGTTCTTGCATGTAACAGTACGCGGTATATAGTAGGTGGTCAAATATTGTTGAATAAACGGATGAATGAATGAAATTAAGAATGGGTCACGGGATCAAAGAAATAGGCAGTGTTCCATAAACATTGTTGAATGAATGAATGAGTTGAACGAATGAAGTTCAGAGTGCGTCCCAGAGTCAAAGGGTTTTAGAGGTAGAAGGGACCTTGGAGAACATCTCCTGTTGTCATCCTCTCTCAGAAATGAGAACATGATTTGCCTAAACTGCACAACTGGGCCGAGTGGGAGGTGATGAACAGTGCCACAGACATTCACATGGATGTGGCCTAGGGATGCCTCGGGAAAGTCATGTGCTTCCGGAGGAGACTTGCCGAAGGGAGCAGAGGCCATGGCCTACACCACAGGGGGATACCACAGTCGAAGCGCAGAGAGAACTTTTGTGGTTGGAAGTCTGTGGCACATTCCAGACGGTAGAGTCTCCCCTCAGCTATTGGCTGGTGCTCTCTCTCTGTCCTCAAACTGTGCCAAGACTGTAAGATTTTCCTGATGACTGGGCATATTCTACATCTGGATTCCATGGTCATAACAACCAGAAGTTTCCTGTCCTCTTTGGTTGAGGTGATTATGATATAGAGCTGGGTAGCAGTATCAACAATTTTGAGGTAAGCCCTACCATTTAAAATCTAATGTTCTCTCATCTGAAATTTCTAGGTGCCTGGGAAGGAGGGCAAGGGGCCACTGTTATTCACTAAGTGTTAACTCTGTGCCAGGTGCTTTACTTACATAATTCTGATTTACCTTCGCAATAACCCTGTGAAATAATAGGGAGAGATTATTTCTCTCTATTCTGTAATATTCTATAAATGAGAAAATAGGCCGTGGATGGATGTCGGGCGGGTCTGTTAGGAAGAGGAGTGGGAGTGTCTGGGGTCTAAGCTTGTGCCTCTTCTGTTTTGTCATGTAGCTTCAGCTTCTAGAAATGGTGTTTTGCTCTGCAAAACCTATCGTGGCCTTATTTTATTAATTTGGTGAATTCTTGAAGTTGCACTTATTTTATGTACTTAAGAGGAGGAGAATCTGTAGTTTGCTAGTTTAATGTTGTCTGTGCTTTGCAGTTCACAAATGCTTTGCCATCTCTGCAGGACCACGAGGTACAGGAGAGGGAATACGTGTTATTACTCTGCTTTACAGATGAGGGATGGAGTGATGGGAGGCAGAACGTTCCACATCGATCTGGTTCATCTCCGTATTCCTAACACCCGTTCTATGGGTTAGCATTTAGTAGGCTTTCCTGTTTTTGTTAATTAAACATGAGAGGAGTTATATAGCTGGTAAGTTCCAAATTCAGACGGGAATCCAGGTCTCTGAGTCTGAACTCCAAGCTCTTTCCACTGCTAAACCATTCTGCTTTTCCTGGAGCCCTGATCTGTGGGACTCTGGAACACTCTGGTAGGGCTATCTGGTGGATTTCCACAAATCTAAAAAAGTACAGTTGGACCCTTAGAAGAGCTCTCTTGTTCTTGTTTCTTTGCCTTTAAATACCTCAACATAGGATTTAAAATAATTTCCTATCTACCTGACACTTCCTAATAAAATGACTTGAAAAGGATTGATTATCCAATAATGGATTCATAGAGAATTAACAGCAGGAGAATTCCTGAGATCATTTAATACAGTATTTTTCAAAACTTTAAAAAAAAACAGTGGAACCCTTGTCTTTGAGGGGAGCTCCAGTATATAGATAAGAGCAAAACCAGGTTGTGCTGCTTAAATGTGTGCTGAGGTGGGAGGTAGGGTGGATCCATGGTACCATGCTCTTCCTGGAGTTCTCGAGTTCGTTGACAGTATGGTTTATAAGTCACTGATCTGTTCTTACCCCTCATATTATAGTGAAGAAACTGAGACACAGAGGTGCTCAGTGACTCACAGAGGTGGTTGGATTAAGATGATGATGAAGCTTGTCACCATGTATCAGAACGTCCAATATGGTTTTAAGCACCGTTCTGCTTTTATTATAAAGAAAAAGTAAAGTACCTATTCTTTCGAGTGGGGGTCAAACTCTGACCTGTTTTTGTGCGGCCCCTTGAGCTAAGAATTGTTCTTACATTTTTAAAACAATCAGTAAGACAAAAAATAAGCAACAACAAAAATCAAAGAATATGGGACAGAGACCGTATGTGCTGTCTGTCCGTTCTCAGAAAAAGATTGCCGACCTTGCTTTATTGTATTCACTACTGCTGACGGTAACATGGAAATACCAAAGGAATTCGGCTTTCTCTAAGTAATTTCAAAATATGTAGATTTGGGGTGCCTGGGTGGCTCAGTCGTTAAGCGTCTGCCTTCGGCTCGGGTCATGATCCCAGGGTCCTGGGATCGAGCCCCGCATCGGGCTCCCTGCTCCGCGGGAAGCCTGCTTCTCCCTCTCCCACTCCCCCTGCTTGTGTTCCCTCTCTCGCTGTGTCTCTCTCTGTCAAATAAATAAATAAAATCTTTAAAAAAAAAAAAGTAGATTTAAAAACAAAGCCTGATTAGTTGAGTGTATTTAACTAAAACCTTTTCAAACTTGTATTCCTCAAATGAGCTTCTTTAAATTGCCCAACACATTTTCATCCTTTTTTTCAAATACCAGGTTTTGGTGGAAAATAGGTTAGTTAACTAAGTTCTTCAAATATGCAGGAAACATTGCAGCCTGAGGGCTGCCTACAGGTGTATGAAAAGGAAGTGATGTGCACATTTAAATACAAAATTAGTGCATTTTATAGATCCCCCCCCAAAAGGTTCAGAACAAGAAGAACAAGAGTATGAGTGGTGTGAATTCCTCCTGGTCACTTTGGGGCCATACTTATGCATGCCAGAGGGATTTTTATTGTCTTGAGCCTCTACCTTGGAGTTGGGCCTCTGTTTTGTTTGTTTGTTTGTTTGTTTCTTTTGTTGTTGTTCTTTTTTAAATTATTTTTTTCATTTTTTAAATTTAAATTCAATTAGCCAGCATATAATACATCATTAGTTTTGGATATAATGTTCCGTGAGCCTCCGTTTGAAGCAGGGATCAGTAGAGCACATTTCCTAACCTCATCCTTACTACTTGATGCATTTCCGGAAGCATCTGAGCTTTGTTGGGAACAGGAATAGATGTTGGACTATGGCTCATGGGGATAGACAGCTAGAAAGCAGTGCCAGGTCTTTCAAGTGAAAGATCTAGGGAAGGTTTCTCGGTGAAACCCCAAGTGGACATGCCTGTGGAAAGCTCCCACCCCCGGGAGTCTTCAAAGGGAATTAAGTGGGTGAAACCGTAGGACTCCCAGCTGTTGAGGTGAGGGTCATCTAGCTACAGGGGACCCTTGGAATTGCTCCGGTTTGTTGGTTGGTTGTGATATTTGTTGTTTTCATTGTCTTTGGCATCATTCACTTCTTGTGTGTGTGCTAGGAGGTGGGCAGGGAAAATAAAAGGAGGCAACGGATAAGAATACATTTGACCACTTGATAGCAGCCGTGGCACAAAGCCTGGTCAGAGGAAAGGTTAAAATTGTTGGCCTAAATCAGTGTTTAAAGTTAATTGAGTTAGGGTGGTCCTTGTCATCAGTGTCATGGCTTTGTGTGGTTAATAAAAAAAAAAAAAAGTTCTCTCCCAATTCATTACCCCAATATCCTTTGGTGAAAATGTGGTGGGGACAGGGGGTTGGGGGCTGCTTTCTCTATAGCTTTTGTTTTATATGTACTTAAGCACTAAATAAAAAGCAATTCCATGTCCTCTCCTTTGGTAAATCTCTCATCCCCAAAGGCCCATTTTCTTCCAGTATAGACATATATTTTTAGTCAATAAAGGACTCACTGTGTGAAATTTTCCTTTGGCAGGTAGAATGATTATGAGCATAATCTGTTTCATTACAAGTTACGTGATGTCAATGCTTGGCAAATGTGCCCGGGGAAGAAATGTATCATTTTATGTATAAGCTAAGATTTCAATAAGTAGCCATTTATCTCTCTATAGAGTGCTGTTCATAGACGACAGAGTGCATTATTATGTTATTAGGGCTTTTTTTGTAGTTAAGTTCTTTTTTGATCTATTAAGAATTTCCTGGTAATTTCAGTAGTTTGGTAATACATTGTTCATCTTATAACATCTTATATAACATAACAGTATTGGTAATGTTGGGATGAAAACATTTATACAAGAGGAAATAAAAGTCAAGGAAGCAGATAATTGACCGATTTATCAGCCTTAACAGACAATTTTTCTGATAACGCCATGGTAGCCATGGTAAATTTACTTCTGATTGCTTGAGGGGACAGATTCTATATGCTTTTTGTAACATGGAGGTGCATGCAAGGGTGAAGGAGCAAAGGAATCAATCCGTGGACTAACCAGTAGTGTTTTGGTGTCCAGGTTGGTCTTTTGGCCAGTGGATTCGTGCTGTATTTTGAACTATCCCTTTCTTACTAATTTGCCACAACATACGTGGTGATGAGTGTATTTTTTTGTCTGGAGATTTTGAAGTGCTCTAGTAACAGAAGCCTTCTCTTACCTAATGTCTTTCTCAAAATCTTTCCTTTGAACAAAATTTGGTTAACATGTAGAGGTAGGTAAAAATAACTTAACAGTCTGCTCACAGTCCTTGCAGCCTCAGAGGACTTCACGCTGAGCAGCAGGGTGGTCAGTTTTGCGCATTAATAACCAGCTTGGACAAAAACTACAGCACTAACCAAGGCTACAGTTTAGAATCCTGAGGTGAGCAAATCCAGGAAAAAAAAAAAAAAAATGTTTCAGGCCTTCATTCAGGCTTACCTATATTAGTTTTCAGGGGCTGCCGTAACGAAGTATCACGAACTGGGTGGCTACAGAAGTTTATTGTCTCACTGTTCTAGAAGCCAGAGGTCCCAGGTCAAGGTGCTGGCAGAGACACAAGGAAGACACCGGAAGGATCTGTTCCAGGCCTTTCTCTTCCTTGGCTGTGACAGTGTCACTCCAGTCTTCCCTGCATGCATGTCTGTCTCTGTGTCCACATTTCCCTTTTTTATAAGGAAACCAGTCATAGGGGATTAGGGTCCACTCTGATGACCTCATCTTAACTTGATCATCTGCAAAGGCCATTTTTCCAAATAAGGTCACAGTCACAGGTCCTTGGGGTTGGACTTCACCATTTTTTCCCAGGGGCACAGTTCAAGGCATGACACTAGATTTTCATCCTTAGTTTGCACACATTGTTAATAAGCTGGGTGATTGTTATTACAGCTATGACAGACAAAAAGGCACACATTTAGAAGGAAGGGACTCATCTCTGAGGGTGTATATATTTTGAAATCCCATCAAAATAAAACTTAAAATGTTGATTATTTGAAGGTACTGTGGTACTTTTTGGTCACCTGAAAAATTACTTTTTTGTCAAGCTACTCGTACTCTTAGATTTCCTGAAGATTTGGGTTTCAACCTTGCTTTGTCGCTCATTAAGTGTGTATGTTGGCTAAGCCATTAACCTGTGGATTCTTGGTTTCCTGGTCTGTAAAATGAAGAGACTACGGTCTACCACATAAAATCATTGTGAGGATAACATTTGCTGATGAATATTAAAGGATCTTTAATAAAGCACCCTGTATATTTTTAGTGCTTTATGCACGATTGTTCATTCATTCAGCAGATGTTTGTGGGGAGGCTCCTGTGTTCCGTGGCTGGTTCTAGAATTCACTTGTTCACTTCATGATGATTAAACCATGATTTAGTAGTAAAAGTCCTGGCCTTTGGAGTGAGACATCTGAGCTCAAGTCCTGTTTATGTTAGTAAATCAACCATGGGACCATGGGCTAATCACTGGCTCTTTCTAGGCCTCTGCCTAGAGACTAGCCATATGGACTAAAATAAATCTCCAAGGCTTTTCCATCTCTGATTCAGACACAAAATTCAAATTTAGCAAATAGAGTTACAGTTCTGAGTCTCTTACAGATCCATGGTGCAGTCCAGGGAAGTTACCCTCTGTGATTAGCTTTTCTTTCTGAAGTGGGGCAATAGGACTAGTACTCTCTGTTTTCTGATAGTAATAATAGTAACAAGGATAGCCACCCTTTACTGAGCTCTTGACACTGTGCTAGATACTTTTCATAGATCCTTGCTTCCCCACATAGGGTACATGTTTCTCCAGAGCAGGTGGGAATCCGGAGAAACGTGGTGCATCCCTGCAGAGAAGCAGTTTTCCTCAGTGGTTTGTAAGATACACCCCTGTAGTATTTAGTAAGAACAAGCACGGCTATAGCATAGAGTAGAATGCGGGATTCACTTGAAATGTTAAGCCAAGAGTCAAAAGAAATTGGGGGCTTCCTGGAGGGGGCTTCAGCTTGGGTCCCTCGTTCCCCTGGGCTCTTTTCTTGGCCACTAGGGAGACTGGTGGAAAAGTTTGCAAAACACGCTCTTTTCCCTCTTTCATGTTTGACTCACATGAGAAAAATAGGATTATCATTTGTAATTTTGAAAATCGTTCTCATTTCCAGTACTGACAAGTGCTGCCTTTCTGATTGTTAAGTGCATTCTTCTTTCTCATTCATACATTTGGCAAATAATAACTGAGCACCTGCTCTGTGTTCCATACCATTCTAAGTGCTGGGCATACAGCAGCGAACAAAACTGTCTCTTGTGGAGCTTTTATTCTAATAAACAGTGATGTTGGAGGGGAGACCTGAGGAAGTAAAGGAGTCAGCCCTGTGGCTATTCGGGGGAAATTTTGCTATTTATTTATTATTTATTAGCAAGGCAGAGCAGTAGGAGATGAGGTCAGAGGGATACAGATTATGTAGGACCCTGAGGGCAAGATAAGGGTTTTAGATGTTATTCTGAGAACCATGAGAAGCCATTTTGGAGGCTTTGAGGATGAGGGTCATGGAGTGTGATAGAGATTTCTAAAAGCTTACTGCGGCTGCTGGCTGAGCAGAGTGGGGCAAGAATAGGAAGTAAGGAGGCCAACTGGAAGGCTACTGCCATAGTCCAGGGGAGGGATGGCAGTGCTGTGTATCAGGGTGGGAATGGTAGACATGGTGAGAAGTGGCAAGATTTGGGATGTATATGGAAGGCAGAACCAACAGAATCTGCAAACGAATTTGATGAATGGTATAAGAGAAAGGGAAGAGTCAAGGCTGGCTTCGGGGGCTTTTTGCTCGAAGCAAGCATAGGGATGGAGGAGTTGCCATTTGTGTTGAGATGGGCAGTTTTTGTTTTTTGTTTTTTAAAGATCTTATTTATTTATTTGTCAGAGAGAGAGAGAGCAAGCACAAGCAGGGGGAACGGCAGGCAGAGGGAGAAGCAGGCTCCCTCTGAGCAAGGAGCCCGATACGGGACTCGATCCCAGGACCCCGGGATCATGAACTGAGCCGAAAGCAGATGCTTAACCGACTGAGCCACCCAGGTGTCCCAAGAGATGGGCGGTTTGATGGAGGAGGTTGGGTAGCTCTTCGGTCACTGGAAGATCTGGCAACTTTATGTAAGGATACTGAAACCGGCTCAGATACCATTGGCAACTCCCTTTGAAGATAAGGAGTGATGTGTTCATTTGTGTTACCTTTGTTTTTACTCGTGGACATTTACAACAATACTTGGAAAATACTGTTGTGTGCAAAATGTGCGTCTTGACCCAGAGGGCCTCTCGGTGCTATCTCAGGCTGCGGACTCTTATCCTCTCCAGACTTCCTCCCATTTCCCCCGTGCCCTCACGGCACCTTTTCCCCAGCTGGACTGGTGACAGGAGTCTGGTTGTCTTTTCCACCCTGGCAGTTTTAAATAACTAGCTGTTCTTAAATTTTTCTCCTGGCCCTGCTGACAGGTTGGGTACCCTGGGCATTGCGATATTTCGCTAACTGTGAAAGGCTGGGGGGCCGATTGCCCACCCGTGTGTTTCACTCACACTGTGGCCTTGGAGCCCCGAATCCTCGAGAGGTCTCTTAGTGTGGGGGATGTGCTGAGGCTTTCAGGCTTCAAAGGGACAATTTAAAAATTGGCAGGTAGGACCAGCCTAAATGAGGATATGTTTTATGCTTAAAATCATCAAATTGGTTCGGAACAGCCTGATGTGCAGCATGCCAAACCTTTATTAAACAATACAAAGGTCATCGTTTTTGTCTTCCTGGTGCCTCCTCCCTCTTCTTTCTTCTGTGACTCACATTAAGCCAATCGTAGAACCCACCCTCTGGCTTCAGTGTTAAGTCCAGAGAGAGCAGAACCTGACCTCCAGCAGGCTCATCCGAGGGAAAAGACCTTTCTCTAGGTAGTATGTGGTTGAGAGTAAAAACCCAGAACCTGTACAGCCAGGTTTTGGGCCTCCAGGGGAAGTTGGCCTGAGAGGAGGAGGTTAAGCTCTGAGAAGAGATGAGAAGCAACAAGAGAGAGAGCCCTGATGGTGCGTTGACGTCCTCTCAGATGCTAGCTTCATTGTGCCCCTCTCTGGCTTTGGTATAGGGGCTGAGAGCCTTACCTGGTGCTTCATGCAGTCTTGGTAGTCACTACAACCACAGGGGACCTAATACCCTACTCTGGGCAGAGCATCGAGCAAGCAATGACCAACTCATGGTCCCACCTCAGACATTCATAATCTAATGGTCTGATTTCAAAACGAGTGGGTATGGTGAGAAAATTGGCAAAATCTGCCCTTTAACAAATCAATAGATGGTCTAGTTTTTAAATGTGAAGAATTAAGAATGTAAAAACCATTTCATGAGGTTAGTTTCACTAACGTATGTCACGTGAATATTAGCTTACTCCATGACAGGGCTATTTCCTGTTTGATAGATTCGGAAGAGCAAGCCCTCCAATACGTGAATTTCCAGTGTCACCTGTTAAAATCATCTTCATCCCTTCGAGGTCCATTTCCAAAGCCATCTGCACGATTGGAATTGATTTATGCACACACAGCTCTTTTTCGGTCGCTTTGTGACGGCACCAGCCATTGTACTTCAGATGCTTGGGCAACCCTCGCTCCCTGATGATTACAAGCCGTTGGGCAAGAGACTGCTACGTCCTGAGGCTCCCTGTCGCAGAGAACAGCTCCCTGAACCATAGTAAATGCTCAGGAAATGTTTGTCAGATTAAGTCAATTATTAGCATTGGTTTTGCTCATAGCTTCTATACAGAGCTCCTCAAACCACTTTTTTTACACACCCCTTTTGTATAAAATTGCATGGAAGAGTTGGTTGTACGATTTGAAGTAGGTACAAGTGGTTAATACCGATGGAGATGCGTGACCGTAAAATTAAATATAGATACTTAGCTATCGATGTGTGCTAGCTGGAAAGGAAAGGCACTTGGAAGATTTTTAGGTGAAAGTGAGCCAGACGGTTAGTTGGTAGGTACCAGTGAACACACCTGTTGTCACAAGAAGGTGTTGACTGCCAGAGCACGGACCATGAGTCAACACCATCCCAGGCGAGTCCTGAGAATTTAAACCTTGTTCTCTTCAAACCCTGCTGGTTAGATTTACGGTGGACCGACTGGTGGAATGGGTTGTGGGTAGATTTAGAAACGGGGCTTTTAGATTTCCATCTCCACTTACTTGAACCTCAGCCAAAAGGCATGAAAATTAATAGGTGTCTCTTTCTTGCGTTTTTTTTTTTTCTTCCTCTTTTCACTCCCTGTCTTTCTGATCGAGGATCTTCTGAGTTGAGTATTTGTCCAATTAAATGCATCTGATTAAAACTGCCAAACCGAAGAGGAAGTGAATTGGGAAAACAACAACAACAACAACAACAAAAACGCAGCGAGAGTTGTGGATATCGAGTTACTGATTTTCTGCTTGAGAACTGAATTATAAATAAATGTGTTAGGTAGTGGAATTTTGTTTTGTTTTCCCCAAAGGAGAAATATTCACCACATGGAAACAAAATTTATTCAGCATATTTTCATTCTGTAATTGTACCATTTCTATTCTTAATTCTTTGAGTTTATGATTTAAAGTGAAAAACACCCAAACAGACTGTTGTGTAAAATTGACAGGAATGAGTGTGAACCTGGCTGGCAGAGACATAGGTTGTTGTAAAGTTAGCAATGGAAATAGCTTCCTATTCTGGAGGTTAAAAATAATGTATTTAGAAGGAAGTTATTTACATTGGCCGTTGAGAGGCTTCCCCCGGAGCCTGAGTTGGGAAAGCTGTGAACCGCACGGCCGGTGTGCGCAGGAAGCGTTTCCGGGCCGGCGGCGGCGTGTGGGGCGTTCTGCGGTGAGGGGGCCATGATTGGGCGCTGGGGACAGGCAGGAACGGGGAGCTGTCTCGCTGCCCAGGGGCTTCTCGAATGGTGAAAGAGAGTCCAAAGTCAAGCCCAGCTTGTTCTGAAAGTTTGTGGTGGCCAACAAAGTAATCCCCTCGATTGCAGGAATGCTTTGTTTTGAGCTTCTCC
Source organism: Neomonachus schauinslandi (assembly GCF_002201575.2). NCBI lineage: Eukaryota > Metazoa > Chordata > Mammalia > Carnivora > Phocidae > Neomonachus > Neomonachus schauinslandi. The sequence continues at coordinate 80,784,925 of NC_058404.1, forward strand.
AATGAGACCATCTTTCCTCAGAATGTAGTGCGGAAGGTGCTAGGGGTCCCTGCCCACCCCGCTGAAGCGGAGCTCCGGGTAACTGGACCAGTGCAGCCTTCAAGGACGTCTCCTGCTTGAAATCGAATGTGAAGTACAGAGCCCCCCAGCAGGGGGAAGAGAATTCGTATTTGTGGGAGAGAAAAGCCTTGTGGCTGCTGTAAGGAGAGCGTTACTTGTTTGAGCCTCTTACGACTGTGCTGCAACCTCTGCAGGTCTCCACTTCCCTTGCATTCATTTCTCTGAAAGCTTTCCCCCACTTTCCGCTTGACCTCAGGTGGTGCCAGAATAATTTCAGAAGTGGTTCTCCTCGGGTTTCTGGTCTGGCTCCTCCTAGGCCATGCATTGACATTATTTGGTGATTTATTACTTGAATAGCCTCAGTTGTAGTAGCAGCGTCTTCAGAAAAGCAATTAATAGAGTGTTAGGAGTTTAGAAATATTCTTTACGGACCCGAGTTTTCTTGCGTTTCAGAGCAGAGTGTTATCTCGGCCGTGTCTGCAAAGAACGGAGGATTGGATGGTTGAGAAATATCCAGGTATTTTAGAGGACGTCAACTGGTCTGTTTAAGAAATGCTTCCGTTGGCGTGTTCGGGGTTGCTGTTTGGCAGGGTTGGGAAAGTTGCTCTAGATGCAGATTATCAGCTGTTTGTATCATTCAAGAATGTTCGGATCTCCTTATCGCGGCTTGATAGGATTAGAGCCTGAATGGACGACTTTAGTGTTTTGACGCAATCACCACCACCTCTGCACGTTCGGAGGGGGAATATTCTTGCTCACTGAGGCTGTCCGGGGGTAGGAAATTAAGCTTTGCGTTTGGGGCTTTGCCAGTAGATGTGCTGAATTCTTGAGGCATTTGAATCAGTTTTTGACCACTGCAACAAAGAAGCTGCAGGGAGGGAATGGAGAGATTAGAGTTCGGGAATAATGGATACTTACCTCTTCGTGGTGTATCTCAAGATAAGGAGTGAATACTGTCCTTATCTATGAGAATTCTCTTGCTCCTTTCTGTTTCCAGACAGTGGAAGGATGGATGACTACTGGGGGTTGGAGGGCCGCTGCTCCAAGTTCACTAGAAGTTGCCATTCAGAGGGCATCTGGCAGATGGGGCAGTGGGGCTGTGCAGAGAAGCACTGGCCGGGTGTTGTGAGATTTGGGTTCTTGGTTCAGACATTAGCAGTAGGTAGCTGTGTGTCTTTGATCCCAGCAGGTAGCCCCTCACAGTGTTTAGTAGTCTCAGTAAAATGACAAGCCTGGCCAAGTGGTTATGATTTTTTTTGTGGTTCTGAAAACCCTGGTTTTATGTACCTTGTTCTCTGCCACTTATCACATTGGTTCTAGACCAGTCTTGACTATCTAGAGCTTCTCTCGTATGACAAAAATATAACCTGAAAGTATTTACTTTCGAATCCTTTATTTTCCTATGTTCATTTAGTGAGTGCCAATAAAGATCAGAGAAAGAGACTCTTTGAGGAGCTAGTCACCTGCTCTTACTGTAGTGATTTTTAAATCTTTTACTTTTCTTACTATTTATAGGATAGTTCCCATGTGATTTTTCTGAAGGATGAGATATTTAAACTGAAATCAAGAAAGGTGGTTTGCCAAAGGAACTTAAAATTAGCCCTGTTGTTGAAATTGATGTTGACTGCTTGGTGTTTGGTAAAAAGCATCTCTTCGAGAAGCCATTGGGGAGATGAGTAGTTCAGGGTCCTACCGGTTTCAGCAAAGATGAAAAATGTTGAAATCGAGTGGGAAGAAGGAAATGTGGCAAATCACAAGGAACCAGACTGTTTTTAACAGAGCGAATTCAATTTTAACTGCCTTTTTTCAGCAAATTCCATTTGATATTTTACATTTTCTTGATAATTTAATAAAGAATCTCAGGAAGGAGTTGCAGAACTTTAGCTTAGTGAAAGAGAATTTGTCATTTGTGACATTTCTTCTCTAAATAGCATGGGAAGATCAATGTATTAGCGTGTAGCTCAGGCATTACTAGTTCTAGCTATTTCTATTCAGAAAAGAAACAGCATGTTATGTAGCAAAACTTGGCACAATGGGGAGTTTAGGCTCAGTCCCTAAACATTCATTGAACTCTCCTGGGGTCCAGGCATTGTGCTAGGCGCAGTGGGGGACATGTGGATGATAAAACTCCATCCCTGCCTCCAAGGAACACCACCACTTACCTTTTAGAAGATACACTGATAGTAGACAGGTAATTGAGAGTGATATGTAATCAATAGAAACAAAACACGGGAATGTTGGTTCTGCATTCAGAAGATGCACAGAATCTGGCCGATTCTCGCTGCCCGCAGTCACCTTGAGCTGAACTTCACACTGTCATCCTTCACCTGGGTTCCAGCCTCATAGCTGGTCTCCCTGCTTCCACCCTTGTGTCTGCAGCCTCTTTTCCACACAGCAGCCAGAAGAGTCCTTTGAAACTGTAAGCCACATCATATCAAAGCCCTCCGTAGTTCCCAATTTCACCAGATGCAAAAGACCTTTCAGCAGTTTACAGCCTTGTGCCGGTCTGCATAGCCTCGCTCCCTCACCACACACTCCCAGCCACCCTCTCTCTCCCCCCTCCCTCCCTCTCTCACGTTATTTCTCTGACTTCCTCTCCTCCTGCTCTGCCTGCTCTGACCCTTACTCGTTCCACTCAGCCCACACTGGCCTCCTTGCTGCGTCACAAACACACCAGGCATGTCCCCACATCAGGGACTTTACAGAGACTCCCTCTGCCTGGAACGTTCTCCCAGAGGTAGCTGCCTGAACTACTGCTCACTTCTTCCATCTTTGCTCAGATGTCACCGCCTCTGTGAAGCCCCATTCTGACCACCCTATTTAAGATTGAAACTCACCTCCTACCGTTACCCCTCAAACCTCCTTGTCCTGTTGTGTATTTTTTTCCGTAGCACTTATCACCCTCTGGCTTACTCTGTGACTTAACTAGTTTTTAAGTTTTGTGTGGCATCTATCTTCCTCCACTGGGATGTAAGCTTCAAGAAGGCTGGATCTTTGTTTTGTTCAGTGCGGTTCAATCTAGAATGATCTAGAACAATGCCTGGCATGCTGCAGGTACTTCACAATTATTTGTTGAGTAAGTGAATGAATGAATGAGAAGGAGAGATTAATTTTGAGAGTTCCAGGGAGAATCACAAGGAAGAAACTTTTTAGGTAGGAAGTTGAAGGATAAATAGACTGTCAGGTTTTCTGGGGGAAAGAAAGACATTCCTGATAGAAGGACTATCTTGAGCAAAGGTAGAAAAATGACAGAGCTCATGGGTGCTCTTGGATGGCAGGGAGTCCCAACTGAGCGGTGCTTGGGGGGCAGTTAGACTGGTAGTGGTGGATAGATAAATTAATGGATGGGAAAATCATTAAAGGGGACTCTCAATAGAGTGAGGGAACAAATCCCCAATCATTGCCTGTGTCAGGATGGCAGCATGTTGGTAATTGGAATCCACGACTCTCAAAGAAGTAGCGTGTATATCATGGGAGACGTCGTCACTTTAAGGAATCAGTTACGTGAATTGTGTTTGCTAATGAGGTCTGACTTTTGTATAGAACTTGACTGTCTGCAAATCACAGTCACATGCTTCTTATGATTTAAGCTTCCTAACAACTGGGTGAAGTTGTAATATATAACGGCAGGTATTATTTACATTTTTGGATGAACTTTTCAAAAAAATCAGTTGCATCTTCTATCAAACCAGCTAAGCGACTTGCCTGAGGTCATGGAATCAGAAAGTGGGGAGGCAGCTTCCCACTGTCTTGTGCCTCACAATTTCCCACCCTGCCAGGCTTCCTCTCTAATTGTGATGCAACACTAAAGATATCATGCTGGTTTGTTTTTTTTTTTTAACAAGGGAGCAAAGCTTCTTTCCGTTTCCCCCACCACTGAGAATAACAGTCTCTTCATGCAGTTACTTTTTTACAGATGCATTTTTCTCCCCCTCCCCCCCGCCCATTTCAGCTTGTCTGGAATAATTATAGAAAGATGAATATGTTTCATAGGTGGGTGTGTTTTTAACTTTGCTTGTTTAGTATTTTACCTTCTTTCAGGCTAATGCCAAGACTGTCTGACTCAGCACCTGACATTCTAGTGAGGTTGTTGCTGTCTTTCTTGTGGTTGTTGTGGGGGGAGGGGAAGAGGAAGCATGTTCAACAACTCCATTTGAATGTCTTCAGACTTGCTCAGTGCTCACTGGGGAGTAAACCTGATCTTCTTACTTCCCCCAGATGTTAGTAGGCTGGAAGAGGCTGAGGGAGAGCTCAGTGAAGGAGAGCACTGGTATGGAAACTCTTCAGAGACTCCGTCAGAAGCATCCTATGGAGAAGTCCAGGAGAACTATAAGTTGTCTCTGGAGGACCGGATCCAGGAGCAGTCCACTTCCCCTGACACCTCCTTGGGAAGTGCGACCCCCAGCAGTCACACCTTGGAGCTGGTGGGACTTGACGGTGAGGTCCTGCGAGACTCGCTGCAGTGTCAAGACCACCTCTCCCCTGGCGTGTCTTCTTTGTGTGAAGATGACCCCCCAGGCTCCACGAAGCCCCTGAGCAGCAACCTGAGGCGGCTGCTGGAGGCCGGCTCCCTCAAACTCGATGCCACAGCCACGGCCAATGGCAGGGTGGAGTCCCCGGTAAACGTGGGCTCGAATCTCTCCTTTTCCCCACCGTCCCACCATGCCCAGCAGCTCAGTGTTCTTGCCAGGAAGTTGGCTGAGAAGCAGGAACAGAATGACCAGTATGCTCCAAGTAACCGTTTTATATGGAATCAAGGTAAGTGGTTGTCCAACTCAACCACCACCTGTGGCCTGTCCCCGGATTCAGCCATCCTCAAACTGAAAGCTGCAGCCAATGCTGTTCTGCAGGACAAATCTCTCACCAGGACTGAGGAGACCATGCGATTTGAGTCCTTTTCCTCCCCTTTTAGCTCGCAGTCTGCCAGTTCCACCTTGGCAGCCTTATCCAAGAAAGTCAGCGAGAGAAGCTTGACTCCTGGTCAGGAGCACCCACCTCCGGCCTGCTCTTTCCTTTCCCTGGCTTCCATGACCTCCTCAGCCGCCCTCCTGAAAGAGGTAGCAGCAAGGGCTGCTGGGAGTCTTCTGGCTGAGAAATCGTCACTGGTGCCTGAGGACCCTCTACCACCACCGCCTTCGGAGAAGAAGCAAGAAAAGGTCACCCCGCCGCCTCCGCCGCCGCCGCCCCCACCACCTCCCCCTCCACCGCCACAGTCCTTGGAATTATTGTTACTCCCAGTTCCTAAGGGAAGAGTTTCTAAACCCTCCAATTCAGGTATGGAATCTTTTATTTCAGTCATCGTGTACGTTTTTGGTTTTTGTTTTGGTTTTTTTTTTCTTTTTTACTGTAAATTGCCATGTCTTCTTCACTGCTTTATTCCGTCGGGCTCCCCATCGGATCTGAGGCAGGAATAAAAAAGCAGGAGCACAAGAAAATACTTTAAGTAAGCAGTGTAGTGGGCTTTCATGTATGTATTACACAAAGACTTCACAAATAGCTTCATTTTTGAAAGGTAATGAATAATCTTAAGAGACGTACAGTACTCCTCCCTTTCATATAAATGATCTTTTTTTTTTTTTTTTTTCTTACCAAGTGCAGGCTAGGTCCATACAAGACATATTTAATGGGAGAAGATCAAAGCATCTCTGTCATGGAGTGCATGGCATCACTGAATATAGGGGGAGAAAAAGCCCCGCTGCTTTTGAAACAGTGGACAAGGGAGAGCCCACCCTCCTGCTGCCTCCCATCACAAATGGACTTTTGTATACAGTAACTACTCTGCCCTAATTTATCACACTATACACTTTTATGTTAGCATTTTTATTATTTTTGTGTGTGTGTGGAATTTCAGCCTTTCCCACTTATCCTGTTCTTCTGTAATTTCTTGTCATATAAGAACTCTAAAGAATATTGTCATTCAGACATAATCAAAGCATTTCCTGCAAATGCTTTTTTAAAAAAATTCAAATCCAATCAGATTCTAAAGGAATGTGCATGTGGAAAATTTGAATCATAAGTTTTTCTTGTGAGGGCAGTCTTTCCAAAGGAGAAGTCACTTGTCTTACGGAGCCTTGACATTCACAAGTTACTCATCTGAGGGAGAAATTTAGTCACTTGCGTTCTCACGGTGGAAGCATCACTTCTTGTACTGGTTTGTTTTTAAATTGTGTGTATGATAAATTCATAGTACTGGGATGGATGTATGGAGCTTCAGATGTCTCCTGAGGATATCCTGTCAGATTGGAACAGGAAGTAGGCTATGTGTGTCCTCATCAGTATAAACACTGCCGTTGTGTGTGTCTAGCCAACTTCTGATTATTTGCAGCCACATTGATGAAGAGTGCTTAGAATGGCAAATAATTGAACGATCGCAGCTAGCATCAATTTGATGCACTTATGACAAATTTCCATTTAAATTGCTGAGTGGGCTATATGGGCTAATTCTAATTATTTTAAAACTTGTATAAACAGCAGAATAGAACTAGAAAAATGGATATCTGGAACTTTTATGACTCTGCATGATCCAGACCATTCACTCCAGAGTTTCTGAAGTGTCCATAAAAATCCTGAAATGTTTATCAATTCTGAGTTTCATGACTCCTCAGTTCGTACCTGCCATCTGGTGAAATAAAGAGAGAAATGGCTAAAATTAGGAAACCAGGAGGAGAGCAAAGGGAGCTGGGTAATTTTGCAATGGAATAAATCACTCCTCATTTAGAGAAATTTCATTTAGGGGTAGCAGCAGAAAGAGAGGTATGGCTGTATATAACATGTAATTTTATAAATATTCTCCGTATCTGGTTATTGAATGAATGTATTTATGGTGTTTACACTATAAATTCATCCAGACATTAGTTATTTGGAAAAGCTTATACAAAATTAATAATCAATGTTAGTTGGCTGAAGACTCGGAAAGAGGTAACTGATAAAACTGTGGCTCCTGAAGGCAAATCATAGCAGCTTGATCATTGTGAAGTGTCTTGGGTATAACGAGCAGTATCGGTGAAGTATAATTTTTTTTTTCACTCAAGTGCTTAGATGCATGTAAAGATGTTAAAGAGGTCATGAACTTCCGGCGCACAGGAGACTTTCTGCCTGTTTTGTTGTAGGATATATCCCCAAAGGAAAAGGTATCTTCCCTTTATGGTTTAAATGCACTTAATTCATGCCAACATCTCAACGAGCTTCTCAGCAGAATTTTACATGGAAACCTATCAACAGTCGTTTTTTTCTTTTCTTTTTACTGAATTTCTTCTACTGCCGAAACCCTTACTATTTTAATCGACGAGTGTTCAAAATGATCAGATTGAAAGAGGGGAGAAAGGAACTTTCTGGATTGCGTCTCTGCAACCCCCTGCTGGCTGACTGGTACCCATGGCCCCCGTTCTCCATGTGCCTCTGGGCACCATCCCAGAGTTGGTGAAGCATCTCCACTGACGAGTCACTCATTTTGTAAAGCTCACACATGTGGGAAGAGCGCTGTGAGGACAAACACGAGGGCTCTTGACATGGTCCCCCAAAAGCTGTTCCATGTGTCCATGTGGACGCATCCTAAATTCCAGTTCTGTGTCTGACCACGTGGGTTGGCAATAGGGGGAAGGGTGGCTCTGTGTACTTCTCAGTTGAAGCGAATGTTAACTTCACAGCATGCTAGCTAGACAATGGGTTAAGGAGAAGTTGATGGACTATTTCCATTCTGTTATTTGTCTTCATATCGTGGAGAGATGATTTGGTGGCTGTTACCGATTTTTGAACCTGAGGAGTGGAAGGAAAGATGGGTCTTCTCCATCTACCCCCCCCCCCTTCGTACACACTATACTGTTGGTTTCAGGGCAACCTGGGGCTGGATTCAGATGTAATTTGGCTTTACCGGGCAAGTATTATGAGAATTTGGTGAGAGCTATCACCCGTGTTTCTAAACATCTCTCTCTTTACTGTTTTTTTTCCTTTGCCTTAGAAAGAAATCTTCGTTGAATTCGAAATAGGTAGGTAGGCTGGCTTCTTGCAGCAGAGAAAGGGTGTCTGTTGCCTAATCATTTAAATAAACAAATAATAATTTGCAAAAAAGATCCTTAAAAATAACAACACACCATCCTGGTTTCAAGCAGGGCTTACATTTTAAAGCTGTTTCCCAAAATGTTGCAAAAAGGGCACAGAAAGTGGATTCTGGAGTTACAAAGAGATACGTGCTCGAAAAGCCAATCCTGTATTGAGTAATTTAGACACCAGCATTTCTTTGACCTTCTTTAGGTCAAGGGAAGTCCAAACCATGGGGGAAAAAAAAAAAGTGTCTTTTAGGTCTGACCTTATTCCTCTTTTTTGAACAGGATTCAGTTGTTGCCAGGTCATGGTGTATTTAATTCCTTTAAAGAGTCCACCACTTGGTAGCCTTTCCCCCCTGCAAGAGAGACGTGACACTTGAGGAGGAGGTTTCTTTCATGTGACCCTGCGCCCCAGCACATGCCACACTGTTCCTCTGAAAGGGGATGCGAGAGAGAGAAGATTATGTCCGTTTGCTATAAAGATAAATGTCACACATTGACTCAATTCTCTTTGAAGCTACTGTTTGTTGCCTCTCAGAATAAAATAAATGGTTTTTATTTTAAAGACAAAGTTTCTTGTAAACGGCCACCAAGATTCCCAGGATGCCAGGCTCCTAGTTAAAAGAAATAACAAGGAAAGTTTCAAGAGAGAGGGTCTCTGAAACATCTTATTTTACTGAATAAAATTTAGATATGCTTAGAAGCAAGCTGATGTCATACAACTGAAGGCTAAGAATATTTCCTGGGTCAATAGAGAGAGAAGTTTTCTGGGTACTGTTTTCCTTCATATTTACGTGATGCTATTAAAATTTATTGCAAAGCCATAGAAAGTCCAGAAAGTGAGGTAACCTCCTCCTCTACTCCCATTAGGTCCATGGTTACTAGAGCCATAATCTGGGAGTGATCACAAGACAGGAACTTGTTTAGAAAATTCACTTTTTAATCAAGATTCAGAACTATCTGTCACCGACCTCAGTTTTATTTCCCCAGCGATTTAAACTTCGACTGCCTCTAGTCTAGATATACAGCTATCTAAAACTTCTTAGTTTTATTGAATACTTAGCAATCATTAAAATATGCATTAATAACATCAAAGTCAATAACAACAGATAAATCCAGTGATATCCATTGCTAACGTAGTTTTTTACACCCTGAAATAGCATTTGAGAGACATGCCCATGAAATTCTATTAAAAGATATTAATTCCCTGTATATTGTTAGGAAGGAGTATACAGATGTGCACTGGTGGGTTGATAGGCCTGGAGTGGAGTTGGTGATGAGGGTTATGTATACCCAGGGTCACCTGGCATCTTGAATTCCTTTGATGTGTATGGTAAGGTGTATATGCAGATACTACCTGCAGAGGACTTGCAGATTAGCTCGATTTTCTGCAAACTGCTACATAGGATCTAACAAGAGAAAGTTTAATTTCAAGGCCTACAAAACAGTTACATTGGTTTTAAAAATTCCTACCTTGAGTTCAAGCGAGTAAGGTAATGAAAGCCTCCATGACTTTTTCCCCCCCAGTGATATGTGTTGTTATTGCTTTATGGATTTATATATAACAGCAGGGTAGAAGACCAAACCAGAAGTGAAGATATTGGCTCTAATCCCAACTCTGCCACTAACTAGCAGAGGGATTTTAAGCCTATACCTTAGTTCAGCTTCCTCATCTATAAACTGAGCTAGTTGGGAATGATCTCCAAGATTCCTTCCTGTGTTAAGATTCCTTGCTTTTCCTTTCTTATTCTTGAACTCTGTCTGTCAATTCAAAACAAACATAATTTTCTTTCTTCTATTTTTTGAATTAGCTATCTTGCTTCTTAAAATTCACCCTCAAACCTCCCACAAAATTATCTCTGCCTTGGGTAGATCTTGTCCATTGTAAATAGTCTAAACATTTTCCATTGTACCTTACTAATGGTGTAGTCATACTGCATGCATTTTAAATATCAGCTGCTCCAAATTCATTTTGGAAATAGGTGAGATGTAAGTACATGAACATCTCTCCACACCCATTCGAGACATGTATCAGCGTGCTATGTGAAAAGAATGCACTCTTGGGCTGACACTGCATCCACTGGGACTTGCTGGCAGCTTCCTGTACCCTTTTCTTCCATTTCCAGCACTCATTTCACTTTTTGATACTCTCTTGACCAAGCCCTTTCCAGTTACTCTCATTACAGTCCAACACACATTTATTGAATTGCACATCATACCCAGGACTGTCTGGGTGCTGGAGACACACAGGTAAAGACCTCTAGCCTTGCCCCAGCCAGTTGCCCCTCCCGCCCCTTCCTCCCCTTCTGTCTTTTCCACTTCTCTCTTTTCCCTGCTGAGCTGAATTTGACCATCAGAGTTCTGCCTACAGGCTGAGCTGGACCCTACCTGCGTAGCACAGTGGACTCCTGCTCCTTTATTTTCTCCAGGCTCCTGTGACAAACCACCATTTGGGGCCAGGCCCTGAGCTCCGTATTTATGTGATGTCAGTTGTTTACATTTACATCTGCTCTCCTGTGAGAGCTTTGGAAGGTACGACTAGAGCCTATCATCACTACTATTATTGCAACAGCTACTACCAGTAGCTTTCATTTGCTGTGTGACAGGCGTTTTACACACATTTATTATCTGTCTTATTCCAATAATACTGTTGTCTGTGAGGAGAATGTGTATTCTCCAAAGAAGCAAAGTAGCAACTATCCATGCCACTGGGTCTGTTAGCATTTGGTGGGATTTAGTTTTGTTTGTGGTGATATTAACCAGATAGTGATCTATTTGGGGGAAATTGTTTATCAGACAGTTGTAAACTAGGTGAAATAATGAACATTTCAATCCTATTGCCTTAAGAATGTGTGGTTCAGTCTGAGGAAGTGGTCATATTTCCTTAGGCTCTAAATTTCAGTGAAATTTACAGCTGTCAGTTCCTTGAAAATAGTTTGGCATACAAACTAGAATACATCCTTACTTCCTCCCTTAGACAGGGAGGACATCCTACTAAGATATCAAAAAATGTTTAATAAATAAAAATGCACATGTACCAGGAGAGATTAATGGCCAACTTTGAAAATCGATCATTGTATTATGGTTATTTTTAGCATTTGGCTTGTGTCTTCTTCCTTTCCTGCCGTGATCAGTTAAAATTTTCAAACAGTTATAATAGTATAGTGCTTCGACACATATCTTGCTGTTAGTTTCTCTTCGTTATGAGTATTCTAATTCTTTTCCCAGTCAGTGCAAGGACACCCTGATTTGTACATGATTCGTGTGTCTTTTGGTATTAATTAAAACAAAGGAAGCATAGCTCCAAAATAAAATAGATTTATATGAAATGCTAATATGCAGGATTTAATGTAGTGTGCTCTGTAATACACACTGGGGGGGGGGTTGTCAGAAAAAATAAGGAAGATATTGGTCATATTAAGCAAAGTGGGGTGTCCGGGGGGCGCTGGCCATGTTCCTTTTGTCAGTTAATGCCTTTTTATTGCCTTCCTGTGATGTGCCATGAAACCTCAGATTAGTGGAGGACATCTCTGTTTTTCTGTCCTCTCCCAGACAATTCTGTAAAATTAGGCAGTTTGCAGGTTGAAAATGGGGATTAGGGGCAGCCTGTTTGTGTATGTCTTTCTTACTATTTTGGTGTTCTTACAACCCCAAAGAGACATCATTATCATTTTCCCCCCTCTGGTTTATGACAATAATCTCACCTAGAGGCCTGGTTCAGCCTTTTCTCTCACATCTATTGTTCAATGTGTAGTCTTTGTGATCAAGATACCAGAGTGGAAGAAACGGCAATGAAGGATAGAAAATGAGAAGCCAAATTAGAGATAGGACTCCAGGTCAGCAAAAGCAATCAACAAAAAACAGCAGGAAAGCTGAAGGCAGGTTAATAAAAAAAAAAAAAATGTTTATAGGCCTCTACAAAGTGTGCTTGTCCTAGAGCGAAAGAACCCTCCATCCCACTCCATCCCCCAATCAGAAAAGGAAATGCTTGGGATGGAAACATCACAAGTAGAATTTCCAGACTTGAAGGTATATTTTTAGCAGATTCTTTTTTAGGTTGCTTGGTTAGGGTAACCAATATTGCTTATTATACCTGTCATAGTAAAATAGAATTTTTGGAATGCCCTCAGTGTATTCCAGAACCCTTCTGGTTTCATCCATGATAAGTGGTCCTTTGCATATAGAGACTCAGTTGACTCGATGAATAAATAATAAGATGATTTTAAAGTTTACACATGAGAATATATCCTTTTAAAATTATAAAAGTAATGTGCGCATTAAAAAATCCAGTGAGTATAGAAGAATATAAAATAAAAACAAAAGTTTCCCTCTCCGACCCCTTCCTTTTAATCCACAGTTCTTCAAAGGTAACTGCTTAATGGTTTCTTGGGTATGCTTCCGGACCATTTTCATACAAATAAAAGGATATCATTTCTTGTTTCATTTACTCATCCCGTTCTTTCTACTCTGTCTTTTTTTGCTCAAGCATTTAAAAGCAAATCCCAGACCTCTATCCATCTGCCTGTAAGTATTACCAGGTATATTATCTCCAAAAGAGAAGAACTTTAAAAAAAAAATAATAACCACAGTAACTATTTATCACATCGAACAGGATCAATGATGGTTTCATGATTTTATGGAACACCTGGGTTACAATCAGTATTCCTTCAGTTATCTCGGAAGTGTCTTTTCATAATTGCTTTGTTCGAGTCAGGATCAAAATCAGCTTCACACCTTGTATTTGCTTGATATGTCTCCATAAGCAGGTCCCTTTCCCTAGTGCCATTTCCTTGAAGAGACTGTCATCTGTCCTGTAGAATTTCCGACATTCTGGATTTGGCTGATTCTGTCCCCTGGGCATGTGGGTTTACTCTGTTGTTGCTATTTTAACCACCTGTATTTCTGGTAAACTTCTAGTTATATAGAGGTTTGATTAAATTTTTTGTATTCCTAGGAATGCAGGAATACAAAAAATTTCATAGGTGGCTTATCAGAAGGCCCATGATGTCTGTCCCCTTTTCAGTGATGTTAAACTTAATGAGTGGCGTTAGGTGTTGTCAGCTTGATCCATCCTTTATAAAGTTTTCTATCAGCCTTTCACCTCACTGTATTAGCAACAATCGATTCTCATGTTTTTAGAAAACAAAAATAGAATCTGCCTAAATATAAGTTCCTATCTTGCTTTATCCACTAACTCTAATATCTTGGGTATGTTTCTATGTGAGCATCTATAGATCTAGTTCATTTTTGAAAATGGCTTCATATATTTTATGAGTGTATTACGACTTATTTAATCAGTTTGGAAATATTTTGGATCCCTCATGATGAAGAAAGGAAGGTCTGAGTCTTCAACTCTACTTGTTTTGATTTACTATATCCCCCAATTGCAGAAGCTAGTGCGGCGCTGAGCAATAGAAATTGATGAACCAGAGGGTAGCAACACAGTGTCACAGTGGAGACCCTTTCCTGCAGGAATGGAGGAGGAGAGAGTTATCTTAGCTTTCCTTGGAGGAAGTAGTTGGTTTGTTTGCTTTCCTGAAAAACTGAAGCATTTGTGACTGCCTTGCTGTAGCTCTTCCCCAGGCGGGTGGGTGGTGGGGCCCGGGGCAGAGGAAGGCAATGGATCTTGTTAGTGACAACCAGAGGGACAGAAATAAGTGGGTGAAAAACCCTGACCTTAAGACCCCTTGATGGCCAAATTGGCACTGGCGTTTGCTCAAGACATAACTAAACAAGTCAACAGAGGGATCCTAAAATTTGTCTCCGTTGGAGTTTGGTTTGTGAGGTTTATGATGGCTGTTTGGTTTTCAGCGTGGTGCAGTGCATCATTCCCTGTCCCATTTGATTTGTCTTTATTTCTTGCTGTTTTCTAAGTTTAGGAATTCAAATATGGCCTCAAGTCTGGTGGTTTCCTTCAGGAAACAAAGCCCCTGAAGTCAAGCTTTTCTGGGCTGAACTAGGCCAGGCCAGGCAAAGCCCTTTTGCAGACGCCTTCCTAGGTGTGGGATGGCCTTTGAAAGTAAGACCGTCACACGACAGCATGGTCAGATTTTGAAGGATGGAACCCACATGGAAGTAATGAAATGAACATGGGTTTCTACTTGGAGAAAAGCAGTGATAAAACTTCCTGGTGGATTAAAGTCTTGGAATTGCCCAGGGAAAACACCAAATCATTTTTAGTGCTCTCTACTTGGCAATGCATGTGAATCAGTGCTGGATGCAGTGTACCTTTTTGTTTTCCTCAATTTTTCTTTTTCTCCCTCTTCCAAGCTTCAGAAGAGGAAAGCGGAAAGCCTTTCCAGTGTCCGATATGTGGTTTGGTTATCAAAAGGAAGAGTTACTGGAAGCGGCACATGGTGATTCACACAGGTTTAAAAAGTCATCAGTGTCCTCTCTGTCCATTCCGCTGTGCTCGCAAGGACAATCTCAAATCCCACATGAAGGTAAGCCACCTGCAGACGGGCCTCCCAGAGAGGCAGGCGCGGCTGGAGCTCTTGCACACGGTCCAGTGCAGGAGGCTTCGAGGCAGGAGAGGGGCCATCGGTGGATCCTACGGAATGTAGTGCTCATTGTCTCGAGGTCGGGTGCAGCACCCAATGAAGCATGTGGCGAAGGGTCTCCTTTGTAATGCTACTCCCGTCCTTTTTAAAGGCAAAGAGAAGCTTCGGTATCCAAACAATAGACGTAATGTAGGGCCCTTTCCTACTGGGGAGCAGCAGCCTACCTTGGCCTTGCATGGCAATGCATGTCTGGGACGCTGGGAGGAAGACTTAGGCAAGAGCAAGGAGCAGGAAAGACCAGTGCAGGACGGGCTGCTGGACCCGTGCCCCAGAGAGGGGTCCACCCTCTTCTGCTGTTGCTTTGCTCTCCAGCTTACAAACCCACAGGAACACCCAAAGGCTCCTTATAGGAGGTGTGAGGACCTTGAAAGACACCTGGGCTCTAGCTTTCGCCCTGTGTGAGGCTTGGGGTTGCTATTCCTGACAAGACTGGGTCCTCCCAAGGCTGTCTGTGTGTGTGCTGTCCTAACTCCCAGGATCACAGTTACCAAACATTTAAGGACATTGTTTTCACTGTCTTATTAAAAACAACTGTGTTTCACTCTTATGTGACATGGAGAAAACTTAATCATCTCGAAATCTCTTTGGCAGACCCCATTACTAATAAAGGTTTTCTCTGAAATCCAAGGAAGAAAATCACGAGATCAAAAGAGCATGGGCTCTTGAATTTGATAGACCTGCATTTAAATCTTATTGTGCAACTTACTAGCTAAGTGGCCTTGAGCAAATGAACTTTAGGCTCTCAATTTTCTCATCTGTTCAAGGAGAACGATAATGTTTATCTGGAAGCGTTGTCATGCGTATTTAAGGAGATAATGTTAGCAAAGTTATCTGACACAGAAATGTTCAATAGTAAGTTATTTAATCTCGATAACTGTCTTTGAACACCTTTATTTTCCCATTGATATTTTCAGTACAGCTTGGCTGTTGACGTTGTTTATAACGTTTTTACTTTCCTGCCAGAAGAAGCGTAGTGAATGTACATAATCAAGATATTTGCTTTTTTTCAAAACCTTGTAGTCTAATCCGTCTGAATAGATCAGTGATGACTGTATAGAATTGTAGTTCTAAAAAAGTGTGATCAGACAGAACCTCTCCTGATTTTAGGAGATAGCTTAGAAGATTAAAAAGAAAAATTAAATCCATGATGTAATTTGTATTCTGTCATTTGCCTTTTTCTCCTGGGATTAGCTTGCCCTTCATCTTCAGAATCCATTGAACACCAGGAGTTCTGGTTGGTTGGATTTTACTGAGCCTACTTAGGTTTTCCATTCCCCTCCTCATCCTCTATCACCTCTTCCCAAAGCAAAATCTCGTATTTTATACCTGCAAAGTGGATTTCATTAGCAGGATGAGACTTCAAAAGGAATGCCTTTAAAACTAAAATTTGTTTTCGTTACCGTGTCCTACGCTGTGTTTAGAAATCAGGTCTGGCAAATTTAAAGCTTCGGTGAGCAGAAAACTTGCATCCAGCCTGACACCTTGTAAGCTTGGTTTCAGCTCAGGGTCACATAAAACAACCTATTTATAAACCCATGGAAAAAAAAAAGCTGGGTTTTCAATAGCAGGAAGTACTGACCCTGAAACTACAGGGAGATGAGTTGGGTGCCTTGATGATACAGACGGTCGGCCATGACAGTGTTACAGATGAGAGCTGCAAGGGCTTTGCGGGTCGCGGGGTCTCAGAATGCTTTCAGAACAAATCAATAACCGGTACAATAAAGCAGTTGTGTGAAATTACTACTTTATTCAGACTCAGAGTGTCCTAACCTGTTGAGCTACGACTCCGAGCTTTTGATAAGGGAAGTGTGAGAAGGGCTCATGCAAGTTTAATTTTATCAAATGGTGTACTCTTTCTTTTCTCTGTTCTCCACCCCACTGATGGGCCGTTTTCTTTCTTTAAAGAATCCATGCTTTTGTTTTGACTTGACGTACTTTAATTTTGAGAGATTTTGTAAACACAGTTTACGTAGGGGTAGAGTTGCGGTGGTCTTGTGACTAGATATCTTCTGCTGCATTCGCCAGAGACTAAAAATATGAATGGATTTTCTACAACAAATCCAGCCTGTGAAGTGGGGGCATTGTCGCCCGTAGATTAAGATCTCCCACTGAGTGCGGGGTCAGAAAGACCTCAGTTAGAATCTCAGTTCCATGACTTTTAGT
Organism: Neomonachus schauinslandi; assembly: GCF_002201575.2. Taxonomy (NCBI): domain Eukaryota; kingdom Metazoa; phylum Chordata; class Mammalia; order Carnivora; family Phocidae; genus Neomonachus; species Neomonachus schauinslandi. The sequence goes on from NC_058404.1 coordinate 80,801,750, forward strand.
AGCTGTGAGACTTGGGGCGAATCATTTAACCTCTCCCAGCCTTCATTTCCACTCGTGGAGATAATCATCCGATCTGTCGCCTGGAGTCTGGAGTCGTTATAAGGGTTAAATGAGATAATGGACATAAAGCAACTGAATACAGTGCCCGGCACAGAGCACACCCAGGAAATGTAGCTAACCTGGTCATTTTCATCCAAGAGTTCTCGGAGTTAGCGTTTACATTTGGAAATAAAGTAATGACGTGAGATAAAAAATTATTCTAAATTTTATTGCCTTTTTCTTTTCGTGATAAATCTTTAATGGTGACAATTTAGGAAAACCAGTAAATGACAAGAATATAAAATTGACCCTCGATCCCATCACACAGAAATAACCATTATCATTCTAAGGGATATCCTTCCATATTGATGCTATTGACTTAGTTAAGACGAATTGGGATTCTACTTCATTTGTTCAACAAGGACAGTATTTACTGTGTTCCCACTCGGTGCTGGGCACCGTACTTTTTTTTTTTTTTTTTAAACCTGCCTTTTCCTCCTCCGTATATCTCGCCAGCATTTTTATGGGCAGCTGAGGAAGGAGCTTGTAAATGCCTCCAGCTTCCTCAGGGTTATCTTAGATTTCCATTAAGTCTTTTACAACTTTCCTGGATGAGTGAGCATATAGGAATTAAATACGAAATTCATAAGCCAAGATGGAACAGAAAAGGTGAGGACTGTTAAAATAAAGCACAGTGGTGAAGTAATGGCAAGAAACTGGGCAAGGGTCAGAGCACTGAGTCCTGCTGGTCTGGGGCCTGCCACTTAAGGGGCTGTGACTCCTGAGGAGCCTCCTTCCCTGCCCGGCCCGGTCCCCTAAGGGGCTGGAGCAGGTGTGTGTCAAAGCTTCCTCAGGTTCATCCCACCGCCACCGGGAGACAGACCTTATGATGTAACAGTGCCTTCTCTTTCCCACCCCTTAGGTGCTCTCGCTGCAAAATGACCAGTCCGTCAGCATGTCTCTGTGTGGCCTGGAAAGAATGATATGCTTTAGACAAGCGTTTCTTCACGTTAGCGGACTTCAAAGGGTTTTAAAGCCAATGTTAGGCTAAAGAGATTAAAAATCATCACAGAAAGTGCTTTTCTGTCAGGACAGAAGGGAAGAAACTCAGCGGTAGGACATAGGGAATACTTCTCTCAAAGGCCCAATGCGACATCTCGCCCCTTTGGGAAGGTGTAGCTCAAATAAAATGACAAGTTTGAGAATCAACACCACGGGCCCTGTTCCTCCTTGAAACCGACACTGATTTTTCCACAACTAAATATAGCAAGGCCAGGATCTGGTGCAAAAGAAGCCACGTAAAAATACTTGCGCACAGACGCTTTTCAGTCCAGGGCTCCCTTTCGACTTTAGAACTTGGGCTCCCTCTCTGTCCTTTTCCTTCTTCCAGAAGCTGCTTCCGGAGCTTCTGTTCTTGGGTTAGCTCCTCTCCTCTCCCGGGTCAATAGATGTAAGGACACTTCTGAAATGGAATCTGCCCCATTGCACTGCTCCCGGGACGATGGAAGCGTTCTGCCTCGTGACCTTTACCACCTGGTTCCGGGCATGCTCTAGGCAGCACCTGTCAGGGTCCTGTGGGGCTGTGACCCGAGGCCTCAAGGTGCCCTGCTCCTGTGGGAATTGGGTGGAGGAGATGGTGGGGAATCTTCAGGATTCTGTGAGAAAGCAAAATGAAATGATCAGCTCCAGACTGAAATCCCTTTGTTGTGAAAGAACAGAGAGAGGTGATGTTAACAACCAGTGACAAACGCGTCCCGAACCCCCCAACCCCTCCCGACCTGGCAGAGGGGAAGCCTTTTAATGAGCAAGGCCTTGCTGCAACTGAATTGAAATTTATATGGTTATTTCTGAGAAATACATGCTTTGGGGGACCCAGAATCTCTTCAGCTGTTTTTTTCAAAAAGCCACAGTGGGGTGCTGTAGCGACAGGATCTCACCATTAACTTTTAATTTCTTTGCTTTTGTTGGTCACTCAACATTATTTAAAAGTATGTTTTGGCTGGTGAATAATGCTTTTGGATTGCATTCAGAATGCGTAAACAGCTGTAGTAAAACTTGCTCTCTTGGAAAGGAAGCCTACGCAGAGGGGCCAGGTGGTGCAGTGAATTAACGAACTAGCCTTTAACCTTCGTTAGACCTGGGTTCAAATCCCGCTTAGGTCACCCCTGGAAGATGAGGTGTCAGTTCTGTTTTGGTTTTGAATCCCAGTCACTTGCTTGTCCAGATCCCACAGCTCCCCGAATCATTTGGCCCAAATCTACACAATTGGCAGTTTCTACGCAAGGGAGGGGCAGTCCTGAAATAGCAGGGTGTAGCAGGTCAGCACTGAAGTACATTGGCAGAGCTCAATGGGGAAGTTACGAGCTGATGAGCACCTGCCAGCTCGAAGCCTGGCTCAGTCTAGTGATTGATTTCCTCACTTTTTCAAGCACTACATTTGATAGGGACAGGAAGAAAAAAGCTTCTTCCAATTTTTTACAGGTACTGTGCCTGCAAGACTGGAACTGGATTTAAAAGTCTGCACTCTTTCATTGCAGACAGCAGAATCTGGAGCCCGATAGAACCACATTTGGAAACATTGCTTTCATCTTGCCGAGAATACTTGGTGGGGATCAGACCTTGGTTTTTCTCACACTCTACTTTGCTTGCTTCGTATGTGATTTTGCTCAAGCCACTTACTCTGGGGTCTCAGTCTCCCTGTCTGTGAAACGGGAATACCCTGGAGACCTCATTTTCCACATTCTTAATTACCTAGAGAAGCGTTTTGAAAATTGAAATTACGTTTGCAAAACAGAACTAATTCTCTGAGTGACAATAATCGGGTATGTGCAACTTATTATTATTGTGAGAGGAATTACTTGACAGGTTGCCTCTTTTGACCCCCAACTGGTAATTATGTAAGTTCGCACTGTGCTGGGTTTATATTTTCTCTGAAGACCCACCAAGATGAGATGACTAGACTATTAGGAGGATTCACCGGAAAACAGCCTCCATTGGCAGACAGCATCCTCCGTTGTGAGTGTGGCTCTAGTCATGGGCTCTTAAGCTACGTGGATCCGCGTTATGTTTAGGGACGGACCTCATTAGCTGGAGCACGGTAACGAAATGCTGCTCTGGTTATTCTATTTCCTGGGCCAGCCCTTGGTACTGTGAGGAAATGGTTGATGAGTAGTCTGGATATACAGCAAGGCATTTTCCATAAGCACATGGTGGAGAGCTCATTCTTCTTGCTTCTTCGTCAGGTTCATCAGCACCAGGACCGGGGAGAGACCTTTCAGTGCCAGCTATGCCCTTTCACTTCCTCACGCCACTTCAGCCTGAAACTCCACATGCGTTGCCATCAGCATTTCCTGAGGACAGAAGCCAAGGTGAAGGAGGAGATCCCAGACCCAGATGTCAAGGGATCTCCCCACCTCAGTGACAGTGCCTGCCTGGGGCAGCAAAGGGAAGGAGGAGGGACAGAGCTAGTGGGGACCATGATGACGTCCAACACTCCAGAGAGGACTAGCCAGGGTGGGGCTGGCGTCTCGCCTTTGCTGGTGAAGGAGGAACCCAAGGAAGATAACGGCCTGCCAACCTCCTTTACTCTGAATGCTGCCGACAGGCCGGCCAACCACACAAAGCTGAAAGACCCCTCCGAGTATGTGGCCAACAGTGCGTCAGCATTGTTCAGCCAGGACATCTCTGTTAAGATGGCGTCTGATTTTCTCATGAAGCTGTCAGGTACTTCAATAGGGTTGTATTCTCTCTCTCTTTCTCTCTTTCTCTACCAGGATTCTCATCTGTAAAATGAGCTGGTAGTACTAGATGATTTCAAGGTCCCTTTAAATTCTAATCGTTTGCACTTTCATAAATTCTCTCCTTGACTCCCCCCCCCCCCCAAGTCCTTTGGAAGTAGGCATTGCTGTGGTTTGGGTCTAGAAACAACAGGGCTTGTTGATTTCCTTCCGGTTTTTCCCCTTTATGGGTTCTTGTTGTGGGGGACAGGTCACATGGTCAGCCAAGTTGGTGATAGTTCTTTGTGTGACCTTGGGCCATATTTAACTTGTCTCTGCATTTGGTTCTTTTAAAGTGCTCGTACGGAACGTCTCATTTTGCATTATGCAAGTTTTTTATTGCCTTAATTTGAAAGAGTTTTAAAGGACATATATACAGAGACTACTGTTAGGAATTATAGTTTTAAAATTTGTGCAAATGAAAGATTATCTTTACATTATTTTTTCCACTAGAAAAATTTTTATTGTAATAAAATATGCCTAACATGAAATTTACCATTTTAACCATTTTTAAGTAGACAGTTCTTTGGCATTAAGTACATTCCTATTGTGTAACCATTACCACCATCAATCTCCAGAACCTTTTCGTCATCCCAAACCGAACCTCATACCCATTAAATAATAATTCCCCATTCCGCTCTCCCCACAGCCCCTGGTAACCACTAGTCTACTTTCTGCTTCTATGAATTTAACTATTTTAGGTACCTCATGTAAAGTGAAATTAAAAAAAACGAACAAACAACTTTTAAAAAAAATATTCTTTCCCAACTACCCCACTGCCTTTTGGAAAGAAGATGAAATATGTTATCAAAATTTATTATTAATTGACCTCATGTTCATCATCAGATTACACATGGTGTTTCTTTGTGTTTTTTGTCCTTTATTTTTCCCCCAATTTCTCTGATTAAGTTGTGGAGTTGAATAGGGGGTGTGGCAATCTTGAGGGAGCGCTTTTTCCTGACTGTTTGGGAATGATAAAACATGACGTGGGATTGTGCTGCTACATGTTACATTTTTAAAAGTATGATTTTAAATTGTAAAAGAGATGCGGTGGGTGGGGAAAGGTCGGCTGAGAGTTGGTTCTGTCTTTCAGTGAAGATGGCAGTCCCCACGATGATTTCCAAATGCCATTTCAGCTCTTTGGAGATTGACAATACCCTTTTAAATGGAGAATAATTGGTCACCGCCTTCCTTTAAATGGACTGTGAGTCGCATTTCACTAAATGTCATTGCCAGGTGAATTAGAGGTTCAGCTTCACGCGCTTGGAAGTCCCTTTGCTCAGTGACACTTCAGTCAGGTCTCTTGGAATGTCCCCAGCACCCTAGATCTTTGCCCCTCAGGAGCACACAACACTAGTTGGAAGAAATGAGGAAAGGTAGGGGACAGGAAATGAGGCGTCAGAAATGAGCCGGGGAGTCAACTGGGGCAGGGAATGTTACAGCCAGGAGCTCCAACCCGCCAACCCACAGCGTGAGTGCAGAGTCCTCCGCTGGAAATGGTCAGATCACAGGAAGCCAAGTGGATCTGCCTGTGGCCTTGAAGAACATGGGAGGGTGGCTCTCTCTTCTCCTCCTCTCTGCCCCTCCGCCTACTTTCTCCCACCCCAATCTAGGGGAAAATGTGCTTGTAGAGTCTTCGAGTTTTATATTTAAACATTTTTGAAAATGTGGGGAAATGCATGATTCTAGTTTTCCTTTTGCTGCTGATCCTTTAGGCTTCACCTCTGGCAGGGGAGGGGGTGTGCAGGGTGTGCGTCTCTGGTTTTTCCTGGGTGGTCTCTCTCACCAGTATTATAGCAGAAAGGGCTCCTTTTCTGGGCTCTTCTAGTGCACTCCCAAGGGAGGGAATGCAAATGGCGTATTCAACTGGTGTGGTTTAAACATGGGATGTTTCCTTACTTAATAGACCGGGGGAGACTAAGTGGGGGGGGAGGGGCAGTTAGTAGCTCTTAGTATGGGGTTACTCCCTTTACTCCAGGACTGTAAGAAATTTTTAAATGTGGAGGAAGGGGAGAGAGGATGAAGGAAGGATTGGTCTTCGGATAAGACACTTGGTGTATGATACACTACTCCTGCTGGGCTCAGGCTGTAATTAGCTCCCGACCCAATCTCAGGGAGCATAAGATAAGGCCTGCTGAGAGCCCGCACTGCAAACAGGAGAGACTCAAGAGAAGCCAGTCGGGTAGGTTGGGGTGAAAGACTGCACCAAAGCCTCACACTGTGATCTGTTTTCTCAGTTAGTTATTGATGGGACTTGTTTACAGTTTGGCAGTGGGAGTATTTACTGACTGATCAATTGGCATAAGAAAACAGATAACAAATGCACACTATTTATGCAAAAGGCCCATGCAGCTATTTTCTGGTGGCTTACTAGAGGTCCTGAAACCTGACTTGTATGCACTGTTACCTAGCAACCTGTTACAAAGTCACCGGGGAGTGAGATGCATCGGTAATTTTTTGTGTGTGTGCATATTTGGATGTAAATGTAAACTTGGTGACTGTGGCGGTGCAGCCCACAGGAGGAGAAGATATGTTAAAAGGAAAGGAATACATTTTATGGAGGAATTTTTTTTTTTTCTTTAATTTCCACCAACTCTCTGGTTGGTCGGGCCTTATCATTTATAGCTGCTGTCACTGGGGTGCTCTGTGTGGCCGTGTCTGAGAATATGATCCTGGGACCCAAAGGCCAGATCCCAGGGAGCTGGGGCTGAGTTTCTAGCTCTTGCCATCCTCAGCTGTAGTACAGTATGTGCTTAGTATCAGGCCTTGTCCCTCGGCGTCATAACGGCGCCATTGTTCTTGCAATGAATTTTTGAGCTGGGCTCTGCGCGTGCACCTGCTGGGACCATAGGGTGCAGCTGTTTGTGGGCACCAAGTCTGCGAATCTCTGTGCCAGCCACATGACTGCAGAATTGGAGCACAGTGACAGATTCAAGCGTGCACATACCTACTTGTTTCCCAAAGAGAGAGACGGAAAACACTTGATTCTTTCTTGCTTGGTTATTAAGGGAAGTCTTTCTTGCTCCTTCGACTAAAACTAAGCATCAGGATGACTTCATGGAACCCAGTGGGATTAAAAAATCACCGGTAGAATGCTGTTTTCAACAGACTCTAAATCCTTCTCCCCCCCCCCCACTCCCCCACCTCCATTTTAAGGTTTTTCCCAGTCTGTGTGATTGTGAAATCAAACCCCTTCTCCAATCTATCAGCTATTCCTCTGCTGAGCCCACACTTAACATTCTGTAGTCCTTCAAGATTAATGTTGCTCCCCGAGAACCGAGGCTCCCAGGCTCAGCACCGGAGCTGATTTAGGGAAGAGGATGAGGAAGCCCGGGCTGCTGGCTTTCTGGGCTGATGGAAAAAATAATTTTGTAAACTTCGCTCAGGGTTTCAGCCTTGGAGGCAGGCCGCGGAGGGCTGCAGCCCTGTGTATTTGCATATTTCTTTCTTGGGAGCCAGAAGACCCCCGGGGCGGATGGTGGAATGCCAGAGCAGGTGATCCAGTGGTCACATGACCGGGGCATGGGGGTGGGGGAGGCACTCACTCAACCGTGGGGCACCTAAGTTCCTGCTGCTTCTGAGCCTTCTCTCCCTTAACTAGCACCAAGTGTAAATTGAGCGGCACATTATACTTACCTGGGGAGTTCCTTAAAAATGCCAAGGGCCCAGCCCCATTCCCAGAAGTTAGGATTTCATTGGTCTAGGAAAGGACCTAGTGCCTAGTGATTGGCATTTTCTTTAAAATCCTCAATGATTCTCATATGCAGCTGGGACTGAGGCCCACTGATGTGGAATACGCACTTGGTACCTGATACAGTTTTTTCAGTACAGCTGTGGTGTTGCAGTGTTTTTGGGTTTTGTTTTTGTTTTTTCAGTACAGCTCTCCTTCCTTACTTTCTATTTTGGACCATGAAAAGGGGCCTAGTGGGTGGTGTGAGATGAGTCTGAGGCATTCACCATAGGTCAAGGTTGACATGAATAAGAGGCCTGGTTGAGTCATGGCCACTGAGCCCCTTGTTTTTCCTTGTGGGGCCTCATGACAGGAGAATTAGAAGAAGCATCTTAGTGTGTTCTCCCGTTAGAACCAGAAAGTCTCAAGACTCATCTAGAGCATCAAGGGGCTGGGAGTGTCATCGTCAGATGCCTGACTAAAAGTTGCTTGCAACGGCCTTTACATCATCTCTCTTCCTCAAAGCTACACTTTTCAAGATAGAAAATTTAATTCTAACTCTCCACATTGTAACCAAGCAGTTGACAGAAACTTGGCGCCGTTGTAGGCTGGGAATATCTTTTTGTCCCTGGTTTTCCAAAATAAAAGATACAAGTCATTTCAACTATTTTTAATATGGAAGCTGGCAAAAAAAAAAAAAAAAAGAAATTTCATACTGTCTCCCACATTATATTAATTTTGTAAAATGAAGTCCAAAATAATTTTAACTAGAAGAGATGGCATTTTTAAAGCAGTGACTTACAAATGGGTACAGGCCGAACCGTTTCTGATTTATTAGGAGCTCTGCCGTAACATAGCAGCGGCTTTCTTGGACCAAGACAGGTGAGTTGGGGACCGTGTTTGTGTGCTGTCTTGCAGTTTCCTGTGGGCCTTTGTTCTTCTGCTTCCATCTATTTCACACAGTTTTCTGCATCTGCAGTTACAAATATAGTTAGTCTGTAAATGGCAGCTGCCCTATCCGGTGAAGCCTTTGGCCGCTGGAGAAGGAGGGATAAGATGCGCTGTAAACCAGGTAGCCCTCATTGCCTGGGGGCTGGGGCTCTGACTGGCTTTCAGTACAACATCTTTCCACATGAGCCTTCTTGTAAGTAAATGCCAGCCCGTCATGCCGTAAGACTCCCATACCAGTAGCCAGGGGCTCCCACTTCCCTTCGCTAAATGTGCCTTCCCCAGTGGTTTTATTTTTTTTTATTTTTTTTAAAGATTTTATTTATTTGAGAGAGAGAGAGAATGAGAGACAGAGAGCATGAGAGGGAGGAGGGTCAGAGGGAGAAGCAGACTCCCTGCCGAGCAGGGAGCCCGATGCGGGACTCGATCCAGGGACTCCAGGATCATGACCTGAGCCGAAGGCAGTCGCTTAACCAACTGAGCCACCCAGGCGCCCCCCCAGTGGTTTTATTTTTAACAACCTTCCTTTATGCCTTCAGTTGGCCCTTCTATTTTATTTTATTTTTACTTTTTTTAAACATTTTATTTTATTTTTTTAAGTAATCTCTACACCCAACATGGGCCTCGAACTTACCACCCCGAGATCAAGAGTCGCACACTCCACTGACTGAACCAGCCACGTGCCCGTCTTTTTAACCCTGCCCTGCTTTTCTCATGATGGGCACGCACTGATCACGTGACTGGAATTCCTGGTATTGGAAGCAGCATTTAGGGCCTTATCCATGCAGGCAAGCCTGAATGCCCTTTTGAAATCCTGGATTTTATTGACCCCAGTGGCGATTCATAGGAGAGGGAGAGTGTGACTCCTGTTTTTCAATGACTTGCTACTCCCTGAGACAAGGACTGATCTGAGTCACAAAAGGAGCAGGACAATGGGGCCTGGGTGTGTACACCCCTGTACTGAAACTTCTGGGGACACTTGGTGACATCTACTCATTGTTGATTATTTTTCCTTAACAATCACTCATAGGGATATAGTGCTTACTCTGTGTCACGTAACTCACTTGAACTTCATAACAACTCTATATAGGTACATAGTATTAGGATTCCCAGTTTATAGGTGAAAACCGAGAAACAGGGGTTAAGAGACTTGCCCAAGTTTGTGCTGCTAATAAGTGGCGGAACTGGGATTCTAATCCAGGGGGCCTGGTTCCAACATTCCCTCCTCCCCCAGGCTGCCTGTACCCCAGATCACAAAGTAAGGAGGCAGTGCGACTGAACTTGGCTCTGTTCTTTGCCCTGGTGTGCTGGTGCGGAGTTAAGAGTCCCCAGCATGGAGCCTTTCTCTGAATGCTGTATGTTAGACACCATTGAAAGTTGCATTAATTCTTTTAGGCTTTTCAGGAATTACTTAGCGCAAATAGTAATAACAGTAAGGCCAACTAATAGTTCCGTAGGGCTTTACAGCGTATGGCATATTTCCAAATACATTGCCTCATGACAAGCATGTAGACAAAGACCAAGACTCAACGAGATTAGCTGTAAAAAGGTCATGACTGGAATTCAGATCTTTTTTCCTCGTTGTGGTGGATAGAGTATACCTCGTTCTAGAATTGCACTGAGAATAATTTTTTATCTTGACAGATCCCTGGGAAGATTTATCAGAGTCTATGTTTCTGCCAACCTGAATCCAAGTCATTTCCTTCCTTCCCTCATTAGTATATTTTCTTCTCCTATTGCTGTTTTTTACTACTGTTACCACTTACTAATCAAATGTGTCTATAGTAAGCTGGGCGCTGTGCCCACAGCTTCATGTAATTTCTCATTTAACCCTCTTAAAAGCCCTAAGGGGTCACTAATATTAAACCTATTTTACAGATGAGGAAGTTGAGGCTTCAAAGGTTTTAGGTGCAAGGGAGAGAGCAAAGATTCCTCTCTGCTGAGCTGCGCAGCCTTGGCTCATGACCACTTAATTAGCTATTACTTAATTTTTTTTTCTCAGTTGAGCGAACTGTCTTTTGACCTCCGTCTGCTTCACTGTTTATTTTCCTTGGCTTCAAACCATGGCATCATTTCTAATGCATGCTAATTCGGTCACTAATCTGGTTAAATTTTTTGTGTCTTGAAAATATATCTATAATCCAGCCCTCCGATGCAGCCTCTCCTGGCCATCAGCTCACACCTAGACAGCTTGCCTCTTTAGCTCCCTCCCTGGTGCCTTCTCCACCCCAGCATCCCCCTCCAGGCCCTCCAACGCATTCTAACGGACTCTTCTTCTGATACCTCTTGTATCAGGCTCTGCCCCTGCCTGGCTCCTTTCTCCAGAGGAACCGTATCCTCACTGCTCTCCAGAAAAATATTGACTGTCTTCACCAGCTCAAACCTACACCTTCTCATCGCTGTTTCTCTGCCTTCACTCATGTTGTTCCGGGGGTCTGGTCATTTGAACTGTGGAGTTCCATGCAGCTTCCTCTTGTTAGGTAAAATGGGAAATCAGAACTTTTCAAAAAAGAGTAATAATGTTCTTAAAACTAAATGAACTGTTTTAAGGCTCCTGTGACCCACAAGTGGTTCTGTATCTTTGTAGGGAATTTCTAGCAATGTTGGGGCCCATTCCTGTGATACCCTCTCCTACTGTTTGGCCTATGCAAATGCTGGTCATCCTTCGAAGAATATTTTGGTTCCCACTTCTTCAGTAAAACCTTTTCCTGTTATTCTGGTCTTTACTGACAACCCTCTCACCCCCTGTGAATTCCAGTGATATTTAGAGTCTTTATCACCCAGGCTGGGTGGTTGTATTATTGCATAGTTCATTCTATTGCTTGTGTATGATTAGTCTGGTCTCTTGAGCTATTTCAGGTTGCTATGGTGTGTATGGGGGGGGGGGCAGATAATGTTTCTTTTGTAACATCTTTATCTTTACCATCCACAGTGCATTCCACGATGGATTATAAAAAAGATAAGCCGTTAGTCATATTCTGGAAGTCAGGTTTTCTGAGGTTGTGATATTGCTTCACTTAAAATTTGCAAGCAGCTCCTTAGTGCTATAAGAAAGAAGATGAAGGGGCGCCTGGGTGGCTCAGTTGGTTAAGCGACTGCCTTCGGCTCAGGTCATGATCCTGGAGTCCCTGGATCGAGTCCCGCATCGGGCTCCCTGCTCGGCAGGGAGTCTGCTTCTCCCTCTGACCCTCCCCCCTCTTATGTGTTCGCTCTCTCTCATTCTCTCTCTGTCTCTCAAATAAATAAATAAAATCTTTAAAAAAAAGAAAAAAAGAAAGAAGATGAAGCAGAGTGGTGGTCTGTGGAAAGTAAGCAGGCTGTTCAAAGGGTGCCTTGATGGCAGAGTCCCTTGATGTCTTCTCATGTCCCATGTTCCAAGCCCTCAGCTTGGAGGGCCTAGTCTAGAAACTGTTGTCTGTCACACTGTTAGTTAAGTAACAAACCACTCCACAGTTTAGCAGCTCAAAATAATAGCCATTGATTGAGCTTATGAATTTGTGGACTGGCATTTTAGGCCAAGAAGCATAGGGTGCTTCTTTGGGTCTCTCCAGGCATAAATCTTAAATCCGTTTCGACATGGGCTAGGGGCAGACTGGTCTAGGACAGCCTCAGCTAGGGATGGCTTCTCCCTGTTCTCCATGGTCTCTCATCTTCAGGGGGCTAGCCCAGGCTCGTTCACATGACAGCCCGGCAGGGTTCCAAAGGAGAGAGCAGAAGTGCACGAGGCCTCTGGAGGCAAGACTGAGAACTGGCCCAACATCATTTCCACCACCTTCTATGGACCAATGCAAGCCACAACTCCATCCAAGATTCAGGGAGTGGGAAAATGTACTCCACCTCTTGATGGGAGGAGCTGGGAAGTCACATTACAAAGGGGTGGGGCTTCAGGAGGGGAATTGTTATGGCTTTTTTTTTTTTTTTTTTTAAGTAAGCTCTATGCCCAATATGGGGCTTGAACTCACAACCCCAAGATCAAGAGTCGCATGCTCTACCGACTGAGCCAGCCAGGCGACCCCTGTTACAGCCATTTTATAGCCTACCACAGCTCAAGAGTTCTTCAGGCTCTCTGGGTGTTCCACAATGACAAAAATCATTTAAAAACTGATGTATAAACCAGAATGTCGGCATGGTAATTTAAAATGACAAGTGTAACAATCAAGAGGAGATGTCATTTGGGGCAGATGGTCACCAACTTCCCTGAAAAGTGTCGGAAATACATTATCCAATCTTTAGGTTTTCTTTTTTCTAGTCTCAAATCACTTCATGCTGTTCATACATACAAATCACTTCACTGCTGTTCATACATTTCATTCGTTGTACGTGTTAATAGAATGAATTTAAAATACAGCTTTCTTTCGCATTTACTCATGACTTGATTGGTTTTCCAGGACTTGTCCTTCCTGCTTTTGACAAGGGAGATATCCTGTCTGTTAAGCGGATTGCTGCAGATAGTGACTTTTGCTCATTATGTGTTGATTTTGCTAGTTTAGTTCACGGAGGAAAACCTTATTTATTTATTTTACAATTCTGGAGACACCGCTCATTGTTATTACCCTTGACCCTGCCCTGTTTTGTTTTCCCTTTGTCACTGTGTATACAGTGATGGTAGCTGTCTTCGGGGACCTGTGTGGTCCTGATTGGAGGACATTGATACTGAAATGTGGCCAAGGATTAGCCCAGGTGGGGATTAATGAGAAATAGGAGATGGTTCAAACTTCACCAAACACTAATTATAAACTACTTAAGGCAAATTAAGTAGTGTACCTTATTGGAGAGCAAGATTTAAAAATTATTTAGCTAATGTTTTAAACATTCTATTTGAATATAATATGCTTAACATCTAAAAGCAATGCTCTACTCTAATTAACTATTATTTAATTACATCTTGGCTTTCCTTATAATTCAGAAGGCGATTTATGTTTTTTCTCACCTAAAGTGCATCAGGTTATCAGATAACCCCCGGTCCTGCCAGATCATATATATTTACGTAGACTTACAAGGGAACTTGTGTAGTTATTTGTAATATGGGGAGTTGAGCTCCAATTCCGGCTCCATCATCAATGAGCTGTGTGATTTTAAACAGGTCATATCATTCTCTGAGCCTGTGTTTACTTATCGTGAAATGAGAGAATGAGAGAAGTAAAAACAATAATGGTTTTCACTTCGTTTTTTTAAACGATAAACTCGTTTTTCCAAACAAAATCTTCCTTTACCAGAGGGAACGGATGGAACAGAGCAGAACAGCCACGGTGCAGCCCGTTCTTCCTCTTTTACCTTTTTAGTCAGATCTTCACAAAACTCCTTCCTACAGAAGAGGGACGTTTTCTGCCCCTTACCTCCAGGTTATGTCCCACCTTTCCCTTTCTCACTAACAAAGGCTAGTTCACTCCATATCACTTATTTCCAAAGCCCATAGTCCAACTGCTTAGGGTAGCATCCCTCTCAAAGGCTCTTGGAGAGAAAGGAGAGAGGCTGGTGCATTTTCAGCCAGAAACCCTGAAGTTTGTGTCTGTGTGATTGGGGAGGGGTTGGTCTTTTAACCTCTTGGGACCTTAGTTCTCTCACTCATAAAATGAAGATAGTAGTAATACCTATCTCCTGTGATCTATGGAAGGATCTATGTTAACTATGCAAATGCTAGGTGTGTGCATTATTTTTAAGGACGTTTATAGAATAGTCCTGGGGGGAGGGGGTGCTTAAAAAGGATCTCAGCATGAACTGATGACACTTTGCTCTAAAGAGGGCTTTTTTTTTTTTTTTTAGCAATTAATTAATCCTTCCCCATATTTAGAATTGGAAACTTGGAATCATTTTATCCCAGTGGCTTTCCCATTGGTTTCCCATACGAGCCTTTATCTTGCATCCTGTATAAATCCTCAAAAAGCTGATTTGTTTCCTTTAAATGGCAGCCCAGCTCCATTGAGTGTGTGAACTTACAGATATACATAATTTATAATCAAAGTGGCTCAGGTCCTAAAATGTTTGAAACAGAGAAGGGGCCTCTTGATTAGTGGGGTTTCCTCCTTGCCTTAAAAGTGGAGTATCTGGAAACTTGAAAGATACATAAACAGAAGTCAAGGTAAGGGCTGGGAAAGTCTCTTACAAATGGAACTCCATATGTGCACAGATCTTTGTGTTAGTAAGAATGAAGTAAAGACTAGGCTGTGCATTGTAATTGGTTCCTTTTTTCTTAGCAGTTTCCCCAAAGAAAAAAGAAAATATCTTTAATTCCACCTTTTTCTGTAGAAAGAGAATGGGTTTTTTAAAAGTAAGATAAAAAGGCAAACGTAAGATAACAAAAACTATGACAATTATTCAGTCATATTAATCTTAAAATATAGGCTTTATGCACTGTTTTTAGTATAAATATTTCTGGTATTTAGACCCAGAGTGTTTGGGAAATTAAAACTTGGGCAAACGAGTGTTTCCCACAGGTTTTTTTGTGATCTGTTATTAGCTATAGTTACATTTCCCCAGCACATTAGTAGTTTTATGCCGTTCTTGACATTGTCAGAACGAAAACCAGGTATGAAATGCCTGCAAATTTATAATCCAGCAACATGCTAGCTTGCTAGCTTGCCTCTTGTTTTTTTAAGTGTCTTATTGAAGTTCTGTTAAGTCTGGTTGTACTAACAATGCTAAATTTTTTTCTCAAATCTTATGTAACATTTATTGTGACGAATACTTCTAGAAGCTACTTATATTTTCAGAGAGCATCAGCTTAAGGTTGCTCTCTCTAGAAATTGGGATTTGCTTCTAGGGCTTCAATAGGTTATCTCTTTCCTAGCCTCACCTTAGAATTTTAAAAAGTTTTAAAATAAAAGATACAGAAGCATTTTAAAAAGTACATAACTTTCTGGGCGCTTGGGTGGCTCAGTTGGTTAAAGCAACTGCCTTCGGCTCAGGTCATGATCCTGGAGTCCCGGGATCGAGTCCTGCATCGGGCTCCCTGCTCAGCGAGGAGCCTGCTTCTCCCTCTGACCCTCCCCCCTCTCATGTACTCTCTCTCATTCTCGCTCTCTCAAATAAATAAATCTTAAAAAAAAAAAAAAGTACATAACTTTCTATTATTCCTTCCCAAAGAATCAAAGTTTCAGGCTTAACAGAAAACACACCACTTAATTATTCTGTTGTGACTAACTAGGATGCTTTTGGAAGAGGATTTTATAAAGGGTTCTGGAAGAAAGGCATAGGGCGAGAGAAGCTTTAGGAGGTGGCCAGCAACACCCCACCCCCCCCCCCCTGCACCCCCACCACCTCCAGGAAATGGTTGAAAGGGGAGAAGTGTGCTAAATAAACAAAGTCCTCTTAGGATCTACCTTCCTTGCTGAGGTCAGAATTACACGATGATTGCTCTAGAGACCATCATTATTCTCTTTGGTTCAGATTCTGATGGCACTGTCCCCAAAGGGCCAAATTTTATTTTATTTCATTTATTTTTAATTTTTTTTAAAGTAATCTCTGCACCCAGCGTGGGGCTCGAACTCATGACCCTGAGATCAATAGTCGCATGTTGTACCGACTGAGCTGGCTGGGCACCCTGAAGGGCCAGATTTTAAGCACTTTTCTGAAATTTACTACTCTTTTAGTAATGGCACAGTCCAAGTGAATGATTATCACAGACACCTCGGTAAGTGCTGTGGTGTAGATAGCAAAGCTTTTATCTCCAGGTCTTATTCCCAGTCTAAGGATCAGATCCAGGAAATACACTTCTGATTGCCTTTGGTGGAATATTTTGGGATTCGTAGTTTTTGTTTCCTACGGGTGACACTAAAGCACCATCAGATGTCACTGATTTGTAGACAACATATTTTATTCATTCCACAGATATATATTGAGCGCCTGCAGTGTGCCAGGCACTGTTCTAGGCACTCAAGGTACGTCAGTGTTAAAACAAAGATCATTGCCTTCTTGAAGCCTACCTTTAAGTTAAGGGAACAGATCATAATGATTAACATAATAAATAAGAAAATTATATGGTATGTAACTAGTCTGCTTGGGCTGCCATGGCAAAATAGCAAAGACTTGGTGGCTTGAATGAAAGAAACTTACTTTTAACAGTTCTGGAGGCTGGAAGTCTGATCAAGGTGTTGGCAGGATTGGTTTCTCCTGAGGCTTCTCTTTTTGGTTTAAAGATGGCCACCTTCTTGCTGGGTCCTCCCACGATCTTTCTTCTGTGTGCATGCATCCCTGGTATCTCTTAGAGGACATCCATCATACTGGATTAGGGCCCCACCCTCATGGCCTCATTGAATTGTAATTACCTCCCTATCTCCAAATACAGCCCGTTGTGGGTTAGAGCTTCAACATAAGAATTGGTGGGGGTGGGCACAATTCAGTCCTTAACCAGAAGTTACCAGGTGGTAAGTTTTTTGGAAAAAAAAGGAAGATAAGAGTAAGGTAAGAGAGATTGGGAGCGCCATGGGGTGGGGATTGCAGTTCTGAACAGGATGGTCAGGATAGACTTCATTGAAAAGGTGGCACTTGAAGGTCAAGTTTACATTCAAGTGTTGTTATAGCAAAGGGACCAGAAGTGGAGGAATGGTGTGGTGGAGGTAGGTAAGGTGGAGGCACAGGGCGGGCAGCTCGTGGATCTAGTTCTAGTCCCAGCTCTGCATCTTTCTGGTGGTAAAATTTCCAAATGCCACCTTAGCCCTCCAGAGTCCAGTTTCTAAATATGCTGGTCTGTGTGAACTTGTGATTCCAGAATGTACACCTTTAGAGGGCACAAGGGAGAAAGGACTTTGTGCTTGGGTACAGGCTAGGGTAGGTGGTGGGCAACAAGTTAGAAGTGCTTACTTTGGAGATTTATTTTCATCTTCTTATTTGTTAAGCAGGAATGGGCTTCGGGTTCACTCTCATGAGTGTTCCTAAGAACTCTGTAGTAGGATGAGATCTTCTTTCTCAAAAGACATCTAATATAACCAACCTAAAGTTCTTACTGCATGGCCCATTAAAGGGGAGCAAGCTGCCTGGGAAAGTGGCCAGTGGTGGCAGAGGATACTTGTCCTCCTTCATGGTCTTTCCCAGGGAGTGTGTAGCTCAGTGGGTGAAGGCCTGCTATGGTGTAGCCAAGCCACAGAAGCCATCCCATAATAGGCCAGTTAGCTCTGCCCTGACCACATACTCCACACCAACCAACCATGCTAAAAATGGAAAAAGGACATTAGTGGAAAAACTGGTGAAATCTGAATAAAATCTGGAGTTTAGCTCATAGCAATGTGAATTTCTTAGTTCTGACAAATGCACCATGCTTATGTAAGATGTGAACATCTGAGAACGCTGGGCGAAGAATATATGGGAACTCCTTGAGCCATCTTTGCAACTTTTCTGTAAATCTAAAATTATTTCAAAATAAAAAGATTTTCTTTAAAAAAAAAAAAAAATGCCCCCTCGTGAGGGGCGCCTGGCTGGCTCAGTCGGTGGTGCGTGCTACTCTGGATCTCAGGGTTGTGAGTTCGAGCCCCACGTTGGGTGTGGAGATGACTTAAAAAGAAAATCTTAAAAAAAAAAAAAATGCCCATCATGGTCTCAGAGATGACTTGAGCTACAGATACGGGTTTATTTACCATGACTGGAAAAATAGTTCCAAATGCATGCCCCAGTGTTTGTGGGTCAGGAATGTCAGTTCACAATAAGGCAAAGTGGGATATCTCTAGTCAAAGTGGGATATCTCTAGCCTGAGCTTCTCTCTGGCAAATTCTTCCTCACCTTACCACCCCACCCCAGGTTTTTGCTTTGGGTATTGCCTCTGACTCATGTTTATATTGAGTATTTTATGGCAGAATAATTGCCGGAAAGCATTATTTTATAACAGGATTAAGTGGGGAGAAGCCTCATAGGTCAGGGAGGCCGCAGCATATACAGGAAAGAAGATACTTAGGGAAACCAGAGAGAAAAATGTCCACTTTGTAGAGACAGCACTTCTTAAAATACGAGCTTCCAAAGATTCAGAAGCCCACATTCTTCAGAGCCGCATGCTCATGGAGTGTATTGTATTTTTTTCTGCCCAGGTTCCAGCCTGTTTTGATTGGGTTGTGGTCCCTCCTGCTGTCAGCACAGTGTGATGGTGCATTCCATATTTCATTAAGTCCGGGGGCAGCTAAGAGGGGGAGTGGCCTTTTGTATGTGTATATATATATATATATATATATATATAATGCCTTTCTTCTTTTGACAGCTGCAAATCAGAAGGAGCCCATGAATCTTAATTTTAAAGTGAAAGAGGAGCCCAAGGAAGAGGAGGCCTTAAGTGCCACTTTGCCTCGGTCCAGCTATGTGTTCAGCCCGGAATCGGAAGTGCCAGCCCCAAGCATCTCTGAGGACACCCTTAAGCCCCAGGAAGGGAAGGGGAATGTGCTAAGGCGGGATATGTCTGTCAAAGCAGCGTCTGAACTTCTCATGAAACTATCAGGTACTTGATTTATTCTAAAATATTCACGTTCTGATCATTTCATTTGCAGCCAACTGGGCTGCTTCCTGCATGGGTTATAATTAGGCTCATGGTAGCAATATCACATTATTGAGGCAAATTCAGGAATGATTGGATAGCTTGGCTTGCATTCCTGCGTTGTGTGTACGAGTTTGTTTGCAGATGTTGTCTGTGTACCTGTCTTGTTAAATGCAGCCTTCTTTTCCTGGGAATTGTTGGAAAACACTGCTGCTTTCTGAGATGATGCGGGTCATAATCTTAAGTGCATTCTAACGACATTCAAAGCACTTCTGCTAATTGATCAAAATATCTATTCTTTCTTAATAGAGGACCTTTCTTTTTGTGTGTATTTATGCTGTATTCTTTAAGTACCATTAAAAATATTTTTCTTAACTTAATAAAAAAGTTGAGATGGCTCTTGTAGTAATTAGCAATAGAGTAGCAATAAGAGATTTTACAAAGAGAAAATTTCATAGTGGACAATTACAATAATTAATCTAAGTTCTTAAGATGAATGAATAATTTTTTAGTAGTATTCAAATGTAATCTGCCTGTCAGGGATAGGAAAATTGATTATAATTTGAAATTCATATATTTTGGGTTCTTTTCCAGTCTCCCATCTGCCCCTTCAGAACAGGTAAAAATTTAGTGTCTTTTAAATTCAAGAGTATGACTTTTAGAGCATGGGAAGAAAAGTCGTATCAATAATAATATACTTACCAAGTCATATCCCAGCCTCAGTTAAAAGGTAATTTTTTAGAAACTATATTCAAAATGCTAATATGAATCAAAAGCTGTTTTCAGTTTGTAACTCCCTCTGCCTGGAATATGAAAGCAAGGGATGCATTAGGGATACTCCTTCCCTATAATTTCCTCAGCAATTCTGACTGTGCTTCTGGTTGACCAGTAAGTTGGAAAGTAAGAAATTAATAGCGATTTACTTAGAGCCATTGTATCAGAACAGTTGAAATTCCTGTATTTGCCAGTTGGTGGGGTTAAGAATTCTTTCCTTTGATGTTAATTTAGAACGCACTGGAACTTCAGAGGAACGTGATTTGTGATAGATAAAGCAGAGTACAGTTATGACATCCTTATTATAGCCGCATTTTTCTAAACTTTGCAGTATTAGAACAGCTTCTCTTTAGCAGATGGGAGGCCTAGCAGCAGGACTGTGCTGACTGCTGAAAGCTGAAAGTTTAAAAATATGGTGTTCAGTCCAACATATTTTCTTATACTTAAGCCCTCCTTCCTGTGTCAAAAGGTCTCAGTGACGTAGAGTAATATGTCTGTTGTTTTTCCAGTCAATTCAAAGGGGTCACACAGCTCTCTGATTCTTCTTCCATAGCACAGGCTTTCACATTGCAATGACCCTCTTCCAACAGTGACTCTGGTCGGTAGGATCCCAGTGTATGCTATTTCTGTTTCAGAGTTTGCTGGGCAACCAGTATTGTGAGCAGAGAGAGATGGGGTGGCACCAGAAGATAATATGCAAAAATGAGATTTGAGGGAAGATGTTCTTTAAGGAAAACATTTTCTCCTGATCCTTCTAGGTGATATGATTTTGGACACTGAAATATGAAAGCATTTCCTAGATAATAATGAGATCCCTCAAATAGAATATGGCCATACAGCCATGCACATTTAATGATACTTGTGGACAGCAATGGTCCTTCTCAATGTTCATGTTGACTTTTGTTGAGTTTATGTGCTGTGGGGGTCAAAGACAGTTGATTGGATGACATAGTCATATTTCCAAAGGGCATCTACCCTGCTTCCTAGTATGGAATGAACACTTGTTTGAAAGACTAAGATAACTAATTTTTTTTGCCTTGAAAAAAATCCCCCAACGTTCTTTGTGTGAGAGACTTTGGTCGAAGAAATAGCATCCCAGCCCCTCTCCTCTAGATTCGCATGGTCTAGTCAGAAGTAGTCCAGGGCAATGGAATCCATTCAGTAAACGTTTTGCACTTCGAACTCCATACTTCTACATTCTAGCAGACTATGGTCAGGTAAACTGTGAAGAAGCTTCCAAGTTAGTCCTAGAAATAAACATGTGACTTAAAAAAAAAGTGTCTTCTCATTCCTAAGCCCCAAGGTAAAGGGGACTCACCCTTTATTGGGTTTACAGTAGATATTAGAGTTTCTAATCATGGATGGATCAGTGCTCTTGGAAGAAGGATGTGAGGGAAAAACTTCCCATGCTCTCTTTCCTCAAGCTGCAGTTTAGCAATTTCAATATTAATGTCCTGAAAGACATCCACGTAAAGAACTGGTCGGTGTCTTCAAGTCCCCCTTTCCATGATAGTTCCTGTCCCTCTGTAGACAAGAGGGGTAATTCATCTCCCAAAGCAGCCATGCAGGTTAGTCAGGGATGCCTTAGGTTCACCTGAGCTGATACCCCAAAGCCTGGCTGTGGGCGTTCTCATGAACACGAGTCCCTATTGCTTCTTGCCTTGCTAATTTCCATGTATAGTCTTCTGCCACATTGAGGAAAATCCTTTTGGCCAGGAAGAGTTGGGTGAGTGAGAAAAGTATGCCCCATGCATTATCACACATTTTGTTTCTTCTTCCAGTTTTGACCAAAGGAATAGCTAAGATGTGGAATAAAAGGATTTTTCTTCTTTGTTGTTTCTTTCCTTGAGATTAGAAGCTTTGATCTGTAGTGTAGGCTACCCTCTTAGTCTTTTCACTGAATTAATAAGAGGAAACTGGTCAACAATTTTGGCTGCTTCATTTCCAGTTTTAAATTAATTTATGTTAACTCCTTAATGATGGATGTTGGGCACGGGGCCCAGTCAAACATCATGTGAAACCTTCCTGGGTGGAGAAACATCTGTAGGTATATTGTTTTCCAAATTGACATTTACATTTGATGGGAAAAACACAGATGAGGTAGAGGCTAGGCTAAGTTTTTCACTAACTGTGTGTTTGGGAAAATCTGAGTTTTCTTCCTTCCTGTGGCTCAAATTCTACTTCCAGTTGTTAATTGGGAAGTCAAGTGCCTGACAGCTGGGCCAAGTAAATTGATTACCATAAAGAAAGCAACCCGCTCTGAGGAAACTGCTGGATGTCTGTGACTACCTGTTGTTATGTGACACAAGGCAGCCAAAACAATCAGACTTCTTTGCTGAAGCGTAGAGTTGCCAAAGATAATTCCCAGAAGCCTTGATTCAAGGAGGCCAAAATCCTGAAGTTCAGTACAGAGGATCTGTAACATTAGACAGACGAAGAGAATCCTGTCACTATGAAACCCTGGTTTTGCAACGTCGAGTGACCTCACCAACTTCTGGAACAGATGTGTTATCACAGACGTGATGCAATGCTGAAGGTGACACAAAACTTGATCTGTTTTGTCTCTGTTGTACTGTAAGAGGAGTAGGTAGACACACAGATAAAGAAATGCCCCTTCTCCTTTTGGGAAGCCACATGTTTGCATGGGAATGAATACATAAAATGTACCATGTAGGTGGTTGAACCTAGAAGTAGCGGGTTAAGAATATCATTTTAAACATGTGAATCCACAAAAATAAAAGCTGAAGTTATTTCAGAAACATTGATGAAAAATTAAGCACTTAAGTATATCTAACATGGTAAATAAAACTTCATATTAGATCTCAATTTGAGACACCTCTATAGGTTTTCTTATTTCTGTGCACAAGGAACAAAACCAAGTGGATTTCTGTTCATTTCTGATTTATATTCATTTATCCCAGTCTAGTCTTGGAAAGAAATATAAGTTATAATTGCCACATGTAGAAAAATCCAAGCAGGCATGGATTTGAAATACATAGAGATGTTTAGGGTTCAGGGAATCTCCTGAGTAAGATAGAGCTTCAGCTGTGAAATATATATATATAATAATTACATAATAAATATTACATATATAATAATTTTTCTTTTAAAGTAATGTCTATCCCCAATGTGGGGCTCGAACTCACGGTCCCGAAATCAAGAATCACATGCTCCACCAACTGAGCCAGCCAGGCGCCCCATGGCTATGAAATATTTAGAAGCAGGTAAACTTGGGTAGGATGAAGTTTAAGGTGAGGTTATTCTCTGCAGTGAACTGAAACAGAGAGGAAAGAGACCCCAAAATTGACTTTATTAACAGTTTTAATTAGGGCCCTTTGGGTTGTACATAATAAATCCTCTTCAGCCAGTTTAGGCAAGCGGGGGGATTTTAATAGAAGGTACAGGTTTGGGGCTAACTTATGGAACCCCAGGGCAGGGATGTAGAAGGGTGTGAGTACTTCACTGAAGCCAGGGTCTGGAGGACCACGTGGAAACCAGGAAGCTCTCACTCCCTACCTCATCCCTGCATCTCTGCACGTACAGATGGACCTTTTCTGTTACATAGCTCACATGGTGGAAAGTGGCAATTTCTTGCAGCTTCTGAGTTTGCGTCTTGTTCAAAAGAGGAATTCCAAATTCCAGTTGATTGCCTCAGCTGCAGTTGGGATCCACCAGTGGAAACCTGTACTGTCACTAAGGATAAGGGCATCTGGGGCAGACATGGCTGCGGTCATATAGGATGGCTGGGAGGGAAAAGAACCACCAGAAATGCATCTTGGGTGGACAGGAATGGGGGTGGCTTGAAACCAGGGAGATAAACAATATGTATGAACCACAAAAGTTTGAGGAGCAGATTATGGTAATTGCTGTTATTTAAGTATTGAATGTAAATGTGTTTTGGCCTTTGGATGACTTTTACCTTTCTTTTCCGGTAGAGTCTTGGGGGAGACCTGCCCAGCCAGGACTTTGCCTAGCCAGCCTCTCAACTCTGTAGGTGCTGAAGCAAGGTTTCTCAAAGTGTGGTTGTCAGATTGGCAGAATCAGCATGGGTGGGGGAGGATAGGGAAATGTTCAAAATGCAAATTCTTGAGCTCTACTCTGGACCTCATTGACACTCTGAGGTTGGAGGCCCAGCTGTCTGTGTTTTTGCAAGCCCTTCATGTGATCCTGACAGCTAAGTTTTGAAAAGCACCGTGCTGAGGAAATGGTTAATTAAAGAAATAAGTTTTGTCCGTCTGAGAAGAATACCTTAGGTATTTAACCTTAGGTTAAAGCTGACAGAGGACAATGCTCTATCAAATGTGCATTTTACTTTTTAAAAAGAGCATTTCTTCAGTAGAGATTCTTTCTAACTTATTATGAAATATGGTATCTGGGAACCTTTTTTTTGGAAGGGCACATGTACCTAATAAATCAAGATAGTGTTGCTTGTGAGCCTCAGATTAATACTGCTTTTTTCAGTGTTAAATTTCATGATTATTCCTGGCTTTTGTTTTGTTTTGTTTTTGAGAGGAAAGAGCTCCTCCTTTCCCCCTCCCCAGCAAATCAAAGACCGTGTCAGAGACTGTCCTATTCTAAAGAATTCCTGGAGATAAATAAGAGATTTTAGCTAAACCATTTCTTAGGGCAATAACTATTCACTGTTCTATTTAGGATTTCTCCTTTGGAAAATTGTAGTCTATCAAACTTGATAAGCAGGACGGCTTCAGTAATAACCTACAAGGATGGAAAGTAGGTGTTTTAGTTTTCTATTAATGTCAGCTCACACTGGCCTCCTTCAAACCTACAAGTGATCTAATTAAGTGGTGGAAAGAACATGGGAGGCTCCATCGCACGTAGCACCTGGTGGTTCTACCTCCTCACTCAGTCCTAAAGTGAACAGGTGGACATGGTAGCAAAGTTATGGAAAAGATGTAATGAATAATTGTGAGGTATTGGTTGAAAAGCATTTTGTGTATTTATTTTATTAATATTGTCTATTTATCACATTGTCAAATGCATGGCACCGAAGAATCTGAGAGCATAAAAATGTCAAGTGGCGTAGTCTACTCAGCCTGAAATGAGAAGTTCTTTTTTTCACTTCAACTTTTTTGAGCACCTGGAGAAATTGGTTGAATCCAGTGGTCTACTACTTTTCTAAGAATTTATATATTTCACATTGTTATGTTTTAGAGGGGCTTCTAGACTGATTTTTAAGAACCATTTCATTTTTAAAAACATCTTTATTGAGAGATAATTCACATACCATAAAATTTACCAGTTTAAAGTATACAGTTCAGTGGTTTTCAGTATATTCACAGAGTTGTGCAACCATCATCACATCTAGTTATGAAACATTTTCATCACCCCGAAAAGAACTCCGTACCCATTAGCAGTCACTCCTTACCCATCCCCATGTCACCCCCACCCTAGGCAACCACTAATCTGCTATCTCTCTCTGTAGATTTGCCTGTTCTCTACATTTCATATGAATGAAAACATACAACATATGTTCTTTTGTAATTGGCTCTTTCACTTAGCATAATGTTTTTAAAGTTCATCTCTGGGGGCACCTGGGTGGCTCAGTCAGTTAAGCGTCTGCCTTCAGCTCAGCTCATGATCCCAGGACCCTGGGATCGAGTCCTACATCGGGCTCCCTGCTCAGCGGGGAGCCTGCTTCTGCCCCTCTCCCCACTTGTGCTCTCCCTCCCTCTCTCTCTCTGTCAAATAAATAAATAAAATCTTAAAAAAAATAAAAAAATAAAGTTCATTTGTGTTGTTCCTCTATGTATCAGTACTTTATTCCTTTTTGTGGCTGAATAATATTCCATTGGATATTATTGGAATAAATACACCAATAATGTAATGTTAATTTTATATGTGGTATAAAATGGATATATACCACATTTTGTTTATCAAGTCATCTGCTGAGGAACATTTGGTTGTTGCCCAACTTATGGCTGCTGTGAACGTTCATGTACAAGTTTTTTTGTGGACATATGTTTAGTTTCTCTTGGGTATATACCTAGGAGTAGAACTGCTGAATCAAATGGTAACTCTGTGTTTAACATTTTGAGGAACTGCCAAGCTGTTTGCCAAAGCAGCTGCACCATTTTATATCCCTACCAGCAATGTATGAGAGTTCTAATTTTTCCACATCCTTGCCAAAACTTTTTGTCTGTCTTTTTTATTATAGCCATCATACCGGGTATGAACTAGTATCTCACTGTGGTTTTGATTTGCATTTCCCTGATGACTAAGCATTTTTTCATGTGCTTATTGGCCATTTGTGTATCTTTTTTGGAGAAATGTCTATTCAAGTCCTTTTCCTGCTTTTTGAGTTATTTGTCCTTTTATTCTTGAGTTGTAAAAATTCCTTAGGTATTCTGAATATACGCCCCTTAGCAGATGTATGATTTGCAAATATTTTCTCCTATTCTGCTGATTGTCTTTTCATTTTCTTAACGGTATTATTTGTAGCACAAAGGGTTTTGGGTGGCTCAGTCAGTTAAGCATCCGACTCTTTTTTTTTGTAGCACAAAGGGTTTTAATTTTGCTACAGTCCAGTTTATCTCTCTTTTCTTTTGTTGCTTGTGAGCACCATCACATTTTCCATAATTCCAGAAATTAAGTAAAAATGCAGACTTGTTTAATATTAAAATGAAAGCCTGTCTTTACTTATATGAGGGCAGCATTTAATTTGCAGATATAAAGCCTATGAAAACTAATTTATTGACTACAGGCCTCCTAGTGGAATTAAGCCGTCTGATTTCTGTATTTGCAATAGCATTCTCTAGTTCAGCTGATGGCAAAGAATATTTGTATGTCAACTTTTTTTTCTAAAGATTTACTTATTTATTTTAGAGACAGAGAGAGAGCAGGGGGAGGGGCAGAGAGAGAGGGAGAGAGAGAATCTCAAGCAGACTCCCCGCTGAGCACGGAGCCCGCTGTGGAGCTCGATGTCATGACCCTGTGATCATGACCTGAGCCAAAATCAAGAATCGGATGCTTAACTGACTGAGCCACCCAGGCACCCTGTATGTCAACTTTTTAAATGACTTATAATGAATGTGACTAGTAATGGGCTTCCAACTAATGGCCAGATCACTTTCCTCATGCCATATATATCCTAAGCAACTCTCAGGATATGCATGTGTATGTATGTGTATATGAATATCTATGTGTATATGAATATGTATGCGTACATGTATGTGTATGTACACACACATACAAAGAAAACCCATAACTGGGGGAGTTAAATCTTAAATAAGGAATTAGACTCTTCCTTTAGTACTTGAAAACTCAGTGAGAATTGAAGGTATATGGAGTGTGAAAACCATGTCTTATACAAACAGGGACTAAGTCACTTTAATAAGATAAAAATATGACATGTTTATATACTAAAAAGAATCCTTTTCTTGAAGGACTAGATCTTGTTAAACTCAACGGAGATACAGCGGTGTTATTTACCTGACTCTTCAGACAGGACAGAGTGGCACCTAGCCATGGTCTGGAAGGACCATTCTTTTCCCAGCAAGAAGAGGGAACTTGCTTCGAGCAGATTCTCCCACAATAACTGGTGTTACCCTCACTCTTTGACTAGTAAGCACCCTTCTACTCATTTCATAATTTCACACACAGCTTACAGATCTTGGAGACACATGCCTGAATGGCTGTTGGTGCCCCCCCACCTCATGTGGGAGCTCTTCCGGCTCACACCCCCAAGGGTCAGTGCCTCTGCACCTGCTGTTCCCTGTAGAGTCCTCAGCCCTCTGGTCATCCTTTTGCTTATAGCTGCATATGTTAATATAGTCACGAAAATTTGTACTGGCCTGTGTTTCCAGAAACCAGGCAAGAGCTCTGAAAGGAATTTCACTGGCTCCACCTTCATTATAGATTCCTTTTCTGTTTGGCTGAACTGGGGGAGAGAGGGGTTTGACCACAGCTGGAAGGGTTGAGGGTAGATGATGTGGAGGTGTTCCAGATCTTCCTTGATAACACTGAGGGAAGAAAATGAAGAATGACACCTAGAAAATGTGCTTGCAGTTGGGATAGTGTGCCCTCTTGATTCCTGTGTTGTTTTGGTTTCCTGGCATAAATGACTACAGATGTTATCCACAACACAAACTGTGGCACTGAGAGACCACTAACAAATACTATTCAATGGTGGCAACTCTACGAAGAAGCTTTATTGTCTGAGGGATCCAGTTGCAGTGTGGATGCAAATAGTTGAGCAGCCAAACACATTCTGTTCCATTTTTCACACAGAGGACAAAGGTCCCTGCCAGGTAAAAGCCGGGTGCACTATCACTGCATTCGGATCTCCTCTACTGCTCTAGCTTTTTATAGTTCTTACCCGGCCTCTTTGCTATATGTTACCACAGTTATAGTCTTGTCAGGAAGAGCACGACCATTATTTCCCTCAACAAGAGCTCTAAAACATTCTCATTCCACAGTAGCTTTTCTCTTCATTGCCATATTAACCTTTCACCTTTCACTTATCCGGGTCAAGGAAGGGGGACATTCACATGTATGGATAAACCCCATGGATTCTGTGCTCATCTGGGTACAAACTGGTATCACAGATCTAGCTCTGGAGAAGAGAACCCTTTCTCCACTGCCAGGAAGCCTGTCCACTGCTGAGTGGCCACATCGCCCACTGAACAGGGGCTCGAGTGGTAGTGCCTGGGCCACTCACTGCACTGAGCACCGGAAGATACCCACAATCTGAGAGCGACAGGCTCTGTTTCCCTTGGGTAGGGGAGTGTCCAGAATGGCCCAAGAATGGGAAACTTCTGTGAAGCGAACGATTTCTCCTTTATGGCTTCTGTTCTTCTTTTTAAAAAATTTTTTTCCTAAATTTAAAAAATTTTAGTGTTATATTAGTTTTAGGTATACAATTTAATGATTCAGCAATTTTGTATATTACTCAGTGCTCATCGAGATAAGTGTACTCTTAATCTTTATCTGTTTCACCCATACCCCCACTCACCTTCCCTCTGGCAAGCACCAGTTTGTTCTCTGTATTTAAGAGTCTGATTTTTTTCTTTGTCTCTTTCTTTCTTTGTTTATTCATTTGTTTCTTAAATTCCACACATGAGTAAAACCATATGGTATTTGTCTTTCTCTGACTGACTTATTTCACTTAGCATTATACCCTCTAGGTCCATCCGTGTTGTTACAAATGGCAAGATCTCATTCTTTTTTATGGCTGAGTCATATTCTATTGTGTGTATGCGCGTGTGTGTCTGTGTGTGTATATACACACATCACATCTTATTTATCCATTCATCTATGGATGGACACTTGGGTTGCTTCCATATCTGAGCTGTTGTAAATAACCGAGGGGTGCATATGTATTTTTGAATTAGTGATTTCATTTCCTTTGGGTAAATACCCAGTAGTAGTGGTAATTCTATTTTTAGTCTTTTGAGGAACCTCCGTACTGTTTTCCACAATGGCTGCACCAGTTTGCATTCCCACCAACAGTGCAAGAGGGTTCCTTTTTCTCCAAATCGTCACCAACATCTGTTGTTTCTTGTGTTGTTGATTTTAGCCATTTTGACAGAAGGTATTATCTCATTGTGGTTTTGATTTGCATCTCCCTGATAAGTTGTGATGTTGAGCATCTTTTCATGTGTCCGTTGGCCATCTGTATGTCTTCTTTGGAAAAATATTCATGTCTTCGGCCCATTTTTAATTGGATTATTAATTTTTTGATGTTGAGTTGTATAAGTTCTTTATATATTTTGGATAGTAATCCCTCATTGAATATATTATTTGCAAATATTTTCTCCCATTCAGTAGGTTGCCTTTTTGTTTTGTTGATGTTTCCTTCCCTGCACAAAAGTTTTTTATTTTGGTGTAGTCCCAGTAGTTTACTTCTGCTTTTGTTTCCCTTGCTTCAGCAGACATATCTAGAAAAATGTTTCTATGGCCAATGTTAAAGAAATTACTGTCTATGTTTTCTTCTAGGAGTTTTTTGGTTTCAGATGTCATATTTAGGTCTTTAATCCATTTTGAGTTTATTTTTGTGTATGGTGTCAAAAAATGATTCAGTTTCATTCTTTTGCATGTAGCTGTCCAGTTTTCCCAACACCATTTATTTCCCAACACCATTTCCCATTGTGTATTCTTGCCTCCTTTGTTGTAGATTAATTGACGATATAAGCATGGGTTTATTTTGGGGCTCTCTATCCTGTTCTGTTGATCTGTGTGTCTGTTTTTGTGCCAGTACCATACTGTTTGATTACTACAGCTTTGTAGTCTGTCTTGAAATCTGGGACTGTGATGCCTCCAGCTTTGTTCTTCTTTCTCAGTACTGTTTTGGCTATTCAGGGTCTTCTATGGTTCTTACAAATCCTAGTATTATTTGTTCTAGTGATGTGATGAGTATTGTTGGTATTTTAATAGGAATTGCCTTAAATCTGTAGATTGCTTTAGGTAGTATGGGCATTTTAACGATACTGCTTCTTCTAATCCATGAGCATGGAATATCTTTCCATTTGTTTCTGTCATCTTCAATTTCTTTCATCAGTGTTTTATAGTTTTTGGAGTACAGGCCTTTTACCTCCTTGGTTAGGTTTATTCCTAGGTATTTTATTATTTTTGTACAATTATAAATAGGATTGTTTACTTAACTTCTCTTTCTGTTACTTCATTATTAGTGTATAGAAATGCAGTGGGTTTTTGTATATTAATTTTGTATCCTGTGACGTTACTGAATTCATATTTCAGTTCTAGTAGTTTTTTGATGGAGTCTTTAGGGTTTTCTTTATACAGTATCATGTCATCTGCAGATAGTGAAAGTATTACTTCTTCCTCACCAATGTGAATGCCTTTTATTCCTTTTTGTTGTCTGATTGCTGTGGCTAGGACTTCTAGTACTGTGTTGAATAAATGTGGTGAGAGTGGACAGCTCTGTCTTGTTCTTGATCTTAAAGGAAAAGCTGTCAGTTTTTCACCATTGAGTATGGTGTTAGCTGTGGGGTTTTTATGAATGGCCTTTATTATGTTGAGGTATGCTCCCTCTAAGCCTGCTTTGTTGAGGGCTTTGATCATGAATAGATGTTGTACTCTGCTTTTGCTGTGTCTACTGAGATGATCATATGGTTTTAATCTTTTCTCCTATTAATGTGATGTATCATGTTGATTAATTTGCAAATATTGAACCACCCTTGCATCCTTGAAATAAATCCCACTTGATCGTGGCGAATGGTTTTTTTAATGCATTGTTGAATCGGTTTGCTAATATTTTTTTGAAGATTTTTGCATCTGTGTTCATCAAAGATATTGGCCTATAGTTTTATTTTTGTAATGTCTTTATCTGGTTCTGGTATCACGGTAATGCTGGCCCTGTGGAATGAATTTAGAAGCTCTCCTTCCTCTTCTATATTTTGGAATAGTTTTGAGAACAATAGGTACTAACTCTTCTTTAAATGTTTGGTAGAATTCACCTGTGAAGCCATCTTGTCCTGGACTTTTGTTTGTTGGAAGTTTGTTTTTTGGGGTTTTTTTAGATTTTTATTTATTTATTTATTTATTTGACAGAGAGAGACCGCGAGAGAGGGAACACAAGCAGGGGGAGTGGGAGAGGGAGAAGCAGGCTTCCCGCCGAGCAGGGAGCCCGATGCGGGGCTCGATCCCAGGACCCTGGGGATCATGACCTGAGCCGAAGGCAGCCGCTTAACCGACTGAGCCACCCAGGCGCCCCTGTTGGAAGTTTTTTGATTACTGATTTAGTTTCATTACTAGTAATCAGTCTGTTCAAATTTTCTATTTGGTTCTGATCCAGTTTTAGAAGGTTGTATGTTTCTAGGAATTTATCCATTTCTTCTAGGTTATCAATTTGTTGGTGTACAATTTTTCATAATCTCTTATAATCCTTTGTATTTCTGTGGTGTCAGTTACTATTTCTCCTTCATTTCTTTTTTTTAAAAAAGATTTTATTTATTTATTTGACAGAGAGATAGAGAGAGCACAAGTAGGCAGAGTGGCAAGCAGAGGGAGAGGGAGAAGCAGGCTCCCCACGGAGCAGGGAGTCAGACGCAGGGCTTGATCCCAGGACCCCAGGATCGTGACCTGAGCCGAAGGCAGGCGCTTAACTGACTGAGCCACCCAGGCGCCCCTCTCCTTCATTTCTGATTTCATTTGGGTCCCCTTTCTTTCTTGGTGAGTCTGGCTAAAAGTTTATCAATTTTGTTTATCTTTTCAAAGAACCAGCTCCTGGTTTCATTGATCTGTTCTGTTGGGTTTTTTTAAGTCTCTATTTCATTTATTTCTGCTCTAATCTTTATTATTTCCTTCCTCCTACTCACTTTAGGCTTTGTTTCTATTTCTCCCTTATGGCTTCTATTATTCTTACATGAAGACGAAGGATTGAGAGGGGCATTTTTGCTTTATCCAAATGCGAGGACCAATGCCATTCTGTCTGAAGGGATCTTGGTCTTCCCTCCTCATAATTCTATTTACGCCACCCATGTGTCTGTTTTTCCCCAATCTGAACCATCCTGAGTTTGTGCTGTGAGGTGATTTACTTCCTATTTTCTAAATTGGGGACAGCAGCTGGATTCCAGCACATTTCCTGGTTTCCCGTGACTTGCCATGTGCTTGGATCACTTATCTCCCCAGCTGGAGAAATGGGGGGAAGTGATAGAATATAGTTGTGACCCACCACATTTCATCTTAGGGCCAAAATCAGGTGGTGAGGGTCGTTGTCTAAAGAATGAATTATGAACTCCCTCCTTACTTCCTGCTACTACCATCCTTATCCCCATAAACTTACCTAAAGATAGACACACAGTTCCCTACCGTTGCTACCAGAAATTCTTCCTAGTGTTCTGGGATAGGGGCATTCATGGAGATAGCCTTATTGGAGGCTTTCTGTGGTCCACATATATGTAGCCAAAGGTACGTTTCATAGCCCCTCTGGTCGAGAGGGAAAGAGGCTCTCAGCAGAGCCAAAAGATTAATGAGAACGAAAGGTCAGAGTGCAGTGATTTGCGGGACTTACTTTGAGAGTGGAATCATCCTGCCTCACTCTATACATTTGAATATTGGTACTCGTCTTCAGTTGGAATTCATCAATGCTTATTTAGCTCACAGATTGGATAATATGTAGATAATACCTTTTTGCCTCCACTTTGTTTTAAAGAGCTGTGGAAAAGAAAAAAGAAAACTGGGGAGTAGGAGGAGGAGGATAGTTTAACCAGGACAGATGGTGGTCTCTTCTCAGTTACTTGTGCTAAAGCCTTTGCGCCCTGTTTATCCCATTTTAATGCTGTTTAAAATATATTCTCCTAACACATTGTTTATGTTAGAAAGCTCTTCCTATATGACTCTCTCTCGGCTTTCCAGGAGACATCCAGAGCTAAAGTGTTCATCCTGTGGTAACAGTGAGTGTTCAAGCATTAGGCCTCGTTGTCCGATTTGGGGTTACCTCCCCCTTCTCCCTGGTTGGCTGTTTCGTTGCTCTTCAGCACCTGCCCAGGAGAGGACACAGAAAGAGAGAGAGGAAGGGAAATTCAAATGAGTCATTTATTGCTACTTGTAAGTAGCTTTGATTTCAAAAACATTTGGAAGAGAAGGTTGAAACACAGCCAGAATACATCATGAGGATACCCATGCACTCATGTCTCCAAGAACTAAGGGGAATTAAGAGCCCAGAGGGACCATTTTCCACCATCAGATGGTCTCACCCCCGGTCTAAGGATTCCCGCAAGCATGGTGCTAGGGACAGTGCCCTAGCAAAAGCAAACGCTCATTTATCACTGGCTCTAAGGGATGTGATTTCTGGCACAAGTATGTAAAGATTTCTTGGGTTTAAATGAACTCTGTCCTTTAGTTCTCTCTTATCTCTCTACTTCTTCTTTATGGTCTTCCTTCCTTCTTCTTATTTTTGTTTGTTTTTTCTTCCACTTATTCATTTTTTCAACAAGTATTTATTGAGCTCCTACTATTTTCTAAGCCCTGCTTTAGGTCCTAAAGGGAACCTAGGGGAACAAAACAGTGCCCTCTCCTGCACAGGTCCTGCATTCTCTTCCCACCCCATCTGTTGCTACCCATACCTCCCTCCCTCACTCTAGTTAATTAGTGCCTGGGTTAATATCTGTTGTTATGGGATGTTCTGCTCTCTGCACCATGCTTACCAGCCCTTCCCTGCCTGCTGGAAACATCAAGCAATGGAAGAGAAATAGTCAAGGCTTCTCAACAGAGATAGCCTGGGGGCATGATTCAGTAATATTTAGTACCACCCAAGGAAAACATGTTAAACTTGTCTGTATATACTTATACCCTGGTACCATCTTTTAGTGGAAAATACTTAAAAGTTTAGAAAACTCTCAGCTATTGAGAGAAAACTCTTCACTTGCTCCTTCCTGTCTTTGGGTATTAGGGACTCTCTCTGTCCTTCTCCCTCCTCTTTGGGCGTAAAGCAGTGACCAACTGATCACTTGACAGAGATGGACCTTGCTTTTTGGTTATTTTCATGTCAGCAGGAATTTTACTGTATCTTGCAAGTGTTTAAAACCTACACCCCCAACCAGCATTCAGGTTCAGAGAAGGATATATAAAGGCCTATTAATCACAGCAGATGAGGTGGACAGGGCTTAGATTTATTAAATGGCAAAGGATAATAATGTTAAATAGATTTAAGGTTAGATCAGATGCTTTAATTGACCCTTTTTCTTTCTTTCTTTTTTTTTTTTTTAATGTGAGACAAGTGAAGTGTATTCTGGACATTAGATGAAAAATAGGTTAATTTTTTAAAAATGAGATCATTTGGAATGTTACCAAATGGTGGACGTACAGTTTAAATGTGCCTCTTTAGCTAATTTCTAGTGAAATCATCAAATGAAAAGAAAACAAGATGATTGGGAGAGGTTTTACATTAACACTGGGACACTCAGAGGTCAGCAGATGATGACTGAGCCACTCCACGTCATCTGCTGGTTGGAGAAACTGATCTCCTGGAGCCCCCAGTGACTGAAAGATTTTCATTCTTGATCGTCATTGGACACAAGTGAAATTGTGCAGAATTCGTTCAGTGTGATGGACACATCCTGACTTGTGATCATCTTCTGCGTGACCAGAAGGGGGGAGGGACTTCCTTTTCGTCACATGAGCCTCCTGTGTCATCTAACGCTAGGCAACATCAGACCCAGAATCGAGTCCAAAACTTGTGCTGCAACCATGGGCCCGGTTTGGTGGCCAATCTGAAAACACCAGCAAATGCCCAGCTGAGCTATCTCAGGCAAGGACCTGTTGCATTGCTTGCTGGTCTGGAGGATGCAAAGGCAAGTTTAAAAATTGACCAAAGGATAAAGCCTCAACTACTTTGCTCTGATGGAAAATAATGTTTCTTGGACCCCAGAAAGAGAACTTCCAGGGCTCACTAACTCTTTATTACCTTTAAAGTTCAAGTTCCATTTTTGAGGGCATATTTGTTCCTTGAAGATTCAGATAGAACACCTGGTACTCCTCATTGTAGGTTTTTATTTTATTTTTAAAATATTTATTTATTTATTTGAGAGAGAGAGAGAGAGAGCATGAGCAGGGGTGGGGGAAAAGGAGAAGCAGACTCCCCACTGAACAAGGAGCCCTATGTGAGGCTCGATCCCAGGACCCTGAGATCCTGACCTGAACTGAAGGCAGACACCTAACCAACTGAGCCACCCAGGCGCCCTGTAGGTTTTTAAAAACTTGATTCTAAGTGGGCCCCCTGCTTACCTCTGTCTAGTGAACTGTGATTTCTAGTGTGCATAACTAAATCTTCAGATGTTTGTGATTTCTCCTTCCTGAGTTGCCAGGTAGTATATGATAGAGGGGAAATAACTCACAATTTTGGTGAGCCAATTCAAAAGGCCAATTCTGATAAAATATCTTTGAAATTGTTTTAGGAATCGAAAGTGTGTGTGTGTGTGTGTATGTTGTGTGTGTGTGTGTACTGTAGGTCACTGTAGGGCTCTTCTGTTAGAATATACTGTTCTCAAAGATTCTTGTATATTATTAGAAGAACCAGAGTAAAATCTTCTGCCCTTCTGTTTTGTTTCACGGAGAGCATTTGCTCTTGTTTTCCCCAGGAGCAGATGAGCAGTGTGTCCATAGGGAGAGTAGGAAACTGATCAGAGCATGTGTTTTGCCTTTCTCTGGGGTGTGGAGCACCCATGGAAAAGCCACAGCCTTGGATTTCATTCCTCAGATCAGGAATGGGGAGCTTCTCCCTGCTGAGGCCCGCAGCACTCTAGGCATTGTGGAAATGAACCAAGGGCCACGCCGTGGAGAAAAATGAAACTTAGGATGAACTAACCGTGGAGAAGCCTATACCGATCTGGTCCCCTAAAGAAGGGAAAATTGTGTCAGGATGCTTGTGCTTGTGTTCCATGTGATCGCTGCTTTAGAGAGACAGGGTAGGCTAAGAAAGAGGAAAGGAAGAATACCATTCAGCATGTGAGACTCGGGTTCTTCATTCCCATATGAAGAGTGGGGCTAGGTTTCTCTCCACTTCACTGGGGACCCAGCTCCACTCACAAGGTGAGGGCATGGCCGCTGGGCCAAGGCTGCCTCACTCCCACATTGCTTCTCTCTGAGGACAAAGAGTCTGACGGGTGGTGTCAGACTTCTGTGGAATAACATTTACACTTCGGCCTCCATCCTTGCCTCAGAGGCTCAGGGAGAGGCCTGGGGCTCCCGTCTTTCCCTGAGCCACCAAGGAAACCCACCCCAACTCTTCAGTCCATTTTGATTTTGGCAAGGGCAAAGTCAAGCAAGAGAAAGCAAAGACAGAGAGCGGCCACCTTGATCAGACGCCCGCGGGTGCCAGGCCCTGCGATAGGATGCCACCGTGTGAGCTTATTTCTTGTCCCTGGTTGTTCCTTTCACTTCACCTGGGCCCCTTGCCCTGCACTGTTGTTCACAGAGTGTTAGTAATAAACCCACAGTCTACAGGAATCGGGTTTCACACCTGGACAGTGTTTTTAGGACCAGTGAGAACCCCGTATCTTTGAGGATGGCCAGCTGGAGATGAAAGATTTTTAATTTATCTAATTGACACGAATATCATTCTAAAAAGTGTACTGTTTCCACATGGCATCATTGGTGTTGCTTCCACACGCATTCTTTGAAGCCTCTTGTTATTCTAAAATGCTAGTTCAGGGTCACGATCGTGAACCAGCTGGAGAGAGAAGGGGCAATTTTTATTGTCTGTATCAGTGCCATTGTCAATGTTTCATCCTTTCATGTTTTTGGGTTTTTTTTTTTTTTTTAAAGATCTTATTTATTTATTTGACAGAGAGAAAGCACAAGCAGGGGAGAGGGAAAGGGAGAAGCAGGCTCTCGCTGAGCAGGGAGCCTGATGTGGGACTCGATCCCAGGACCCTGAGATCATGACCTGAGCCAAAGGCAGACGTTTACCCGACTAGCCACCCAGGCGCCCCTCCTGTTTTGTTTTTAAGTTCATAGCATGTATGAGTTCATAGCGTCTATGGCAGATCGAGGAATCAAGAGACAGACACGAGCATCACAAACGTGCCGTGTGCTGTGCTT
Source organism: Neomonachus schauinslandi (assembly GCF_002201575.2). NCBI lineage: Eukaryota > Metazoa > Chordata > Mammalia > Carnivora > Phocidae > Neomonachus > Neomonachus schauinslandi. Next base: position 80,838,927 of record NC_058404.1, read on the forward strand.
CAGGTGACGCGTGTGACAAATACACATTAAGAATATCGAATGTGCCAGGCCCTGTGCGACATCTCGGGAGTGAAAGATGAATAAGAATCTCGCTCACCCCCGAGAGTTCGGTGCAGAGGGGAAAACGCGGGTGTGAATAATAATTGCAGCGCGCTCCAGGGTTTGCAGGGCTGAACGATCTAGAGGTAGGATAGAGCGGGGAGAGAGAGGGTCACTAGATGCAGATAAAGGAATGCTCCTCACAGGGGGAACACCTGAATACAGATGACACTTGAACAACATGGGTTGGAATTATGCGGGTCCGCTTCTGTGCAGGTCCACGGGATTTTCGGGTCCACCTAGACGTGGATTTTTTTCGATAACTACGGTACAGTGCCTCAAATGTCTCTTCCTTATGATTTTCTGACATTTTCTTTTCTTTAGCTTACTTTATTGTAAGAATACTGTTTATGATACATACAACAGACAAAATATGCACTCATTGGCTGTTTATGTGATCAGTCAGTCTTCTGGTCAGCAGTAGGCTATTATTAGTAGTTAAGTTTTGGGGGAGTCAAAAGTTACATGTGAATTTTCGACTGTGTGGGGGGAGGAGGGGTCACCACCCCTGACCCCTGCATTGTTTAAGGGCCAGGTGTACTTTTGAAGTCTGAACAGGATGTCACCGGGGTGTTTTAGAAGGGAACAGGGTGAGGAACAGCATGGCATGTTGAAGCCACTGGAATACTGCAGTTTTGCAGGAGCACAGAGGCCTCTGGAGGCATGCTGAGGGATGATGCAGGGGGGTGGGCCTGAGGCTTTACAGGGGACAGAAACTAAGGGAAGGAATCATCTAAGGGTGCAGGAGCCCAAGGGCAGGAATGCAGTGGGCCTCGACAGGCCTGGAGGCTAGAAGCAGGAGGCTTTCATGAAGGTACCTGGGGTGTCTCTCTCCTTCTCTCTGGGTTTCTATGAACACACCATGCTGGGCCACTCCCTTGCCTCCTCTCTTCCTCACTCTTTCTTCCTCCTCCAGTCTAAGAGTAGAGGTAACAGTCCCACCCCATCCGCTGCTCTCTACTCACCTTCCCTTGGATTTCACCACGTCCTCTGGAGTTGGATGACCTCCGGTCTGTGTGTCACTGGTGACTCCCCTCCTACTGCCCACAGCCATCCCGACCCGCACTTCCTGCAGGAATCCTAAGTACTTAGCCCAAACAGAATGGAAAATGTCCCTCCATATTTCTCCACCACCCAACTTTTCTGTCTTTCCTACTCCTATTGAGGGCGTCTCCCAAATCTCGAGGCTTAGAAGTCATAGAATCATTTTCTTAATCACGCCACCCCATGCCATGTACGAACTTTCTTTGCAATTTCTCTCACATTGGTATCTTCGTTTTTTATTCAGACTCCTAGACAGTCGCCTCCAGTTCCTCCCCATTCAGCCTCTAGAATATCCTATGAATCTTCTATCCCCATGACCTTTAGTTCAGGCCCTCAGCGTCTCCTTGCTTGGATTACCACCATAAGCTCCTAACAAGTGCCCCCATTTCCACTTCCCCCCAGGCCTTCCAAGTGCCACTGCCAGGTTGGCCTTCTGAAGTGCATCCTGATCGTGCTCCTCCCCTGTGCAAACCTCCCAAACGCTGGCTCCTCGCTCACCCCCCCCCCATTCTGTATAGGCATCCGGGCCCCCACCGAAGACTCCACATTCTGCCCCTACCTACCTCTCCAGGTTTATTTCTCTGGAATATAATATGCCTCTCTTTGTTAAGCGGTTGTTCATTAGAGGATTTGACTTCAGCACCAAGGTTCCAACATGAAGAATTTTAAGGGAAGGAGGGAGGGGAAAGGGGAGAGAAGGAAAGAAAGGAAGGGAGGGATGGCAGGGGAGTGAGGGAGGAGGGAAGGAAGGGGAGGGAGGCAGGAAGAACAGGAGGGAGGAAGGGGAAGAAAGAGAAAGGAGAGGGAGAGGAGGGAGGGAGGGAGGGAGGAAACTCTTGCCCTGGAGCCAGAAAACAGAAAGCTGGTTACTGTTCTGGGAAAAAGGGGGAATAGGGAGTTAGTGTTGAATGGGTAGAGCTTCAGTAGGGAAGATGAAAAATTCTGGAGATGGATGGAGATGATGGTACAACAATGTGAATGTACTTAATGCCGCTGAACAGGACACTTAAAAATTACTAAAGTGATATATTTTACCGCACACACAACTCTTGGACCTCTTGGCCAAACTGAGAGTATAAAAGGGAGAGGCGATTGAAGATGGGGGTGAGGGTATCTCGGAGACAACTGTGCTGTGCTCCCCCCCCCACTGCAGGGTGGCAGGGATGAGGGAAGGGGTACCGGCCTCACCCCAAATCTAGAGAGCACAGCTTATGGGATGCCCCCTGGGCGTTTGTGATGTGTTTTCCTCAGTGGGGAGCCTTGTGCACTGGTGTCCCATGTCTCTGCCTGGGAAAGCTAGAGGGTGGGAAATGGCGAGCTGCTTTGGGGACCGCGTGTACAAGAAATCCTTCTGTGCTATGACGGGGGCTGAGCTTGTGCTGTTCATCCGGTCAAGTACAGAGGAGCTGTCAACCATGGCCCCAGTGTAGACCATTTTCCCACAGGAGGGCTAGTCTGGGTATGGCCTTAAATGCCTTCCAGTGGGGTCGCCTAGATCATTGGTGGTTGCACAATGATAAAGGGGGATGGACAGGCAGATTCCTAGGCCAGTGGAGGGAATAAGGGACCCCAGACAAGAGGGAGTTCAGTCACGTAAAGGGAACTTCAGGGGAAAGATCACTTCAAAATTAAAGATCTCTGAAGACCCCATGCTTGAATTCCATGAGAGAAATGCCTGCTGGCCTAAACAGGGTGAAACCATTCTAGAACGGGATAGCGAAGAGCTTTCCATCCTCTCTCCTTCCCTCCCTTCCCCCTGCTCCTCTAGCTATTTTCTAGGGTCTGAAAAGACAGCTAGTGTGCTGGGGAGAAGGCAACGAGAGAGGGAGAAGGAGCCGATTCCCTCCCCCATGAAAGGCTACCTGTAGACCCTTCCAGGAAGGACTCCCTTCCAGGAGGGACTCCCCTCCCAGGAGGTGGAACTGTAGACTAACACATGGATTGGACCTTCTGGATTCTGAATCAAGACCATTTTGCTGTTTAAAGGACCATACGGCTTTGTATTATCTAAGAATTATCAGGTTATGGGCCTGCCCGAGTTTTCACCCGGGGACGGTAGAGGGACTCTTCCTACAGGGCCAACTTAAAGAGACAGTGGAATACAGAAGGAGAGTTGCTTTTATGTTTACACCCTGTGAGTCTCACTTCCTCAAGGTGCCACTTCCATCTCTCAATTCTGGCCCTCCAGCCAAAGCAGCCAACATGATATTCCCTGAACACCCCAAGCAGACTACAATCCACCTTTTGTGCTTTGGTTCCTGGTCTTCCTTGACTCCTCTTCCCACACTGTATTTTAATTTTACCTCTTTTATTAGAGGACTGTTTATACTTGTCTGATCATTCATGTAGATTTAAAGTGCTTGGGGTCATGGGCCATGTCTTCTTTGCCTCTGTATCCCACATCTCCTCTGTCCAAGTACATAGTACCTAGTAGACATTTTTAAAACGATGGGATGACCAAATGACTGATGAATGAAATAATACTAATTGATAATTACTTATGTGTACTGTGTTCGCAAAAGTAGAAAAGACCATGGGATATTCTCATGGCTTTTTCCCCTGCGGTTGCCAAGCAGAGCTTGAATCGGACTCATCTGATTTGCAAACCCACTCTTCCGATGCCAGCAGGCATACACAGTGTTCTAAATGCTTCTAAAAGAGGAAATAATCGTCTTCTTATGGGCATTTGTAGTCATTTTTTTATTTTTTAAAAATATACGTAAATGACAGAATATCTATATTGATCATAGAAAAATTACAAGATACAGGGGCGCCTGGGTGGCTCAGTCGTTAAGCGTCTGCCTTCGGCTCAGGTCGTGGTCCCGGGGTCCTGGGATCGAGCCCCGCGCCGGGCTCCCTGCTCCGCGGGAAGCCTGCTTCTCCCTCTCCCCCTCCCCCTGCTTGTGTTCCCTCTCCCGCTGTGTCTCTCTCTGTCAAACAAATAAATAAAATCTTAAAAGAGAAAAATTACAAGATACAAATGAGCACTGCAATAAACAGTCACCTACAACCCACCTCCCAGGCATAACCTTACTGTTAACACTGTCTCTCATCTTTTTCCACGTGCCAGTTTCTTTGCTTGGAATAGCAGTATAGGCCACTTGGGGTAAAATTAGTATTTGTCCTATTCTTTTAGGAAGAGGTTCTAAAAGGATTTATGATATGTGTGGAGAGGGAAGGTGGTGGGAAAGAGTAAACCCTGGATGGGTAGACATGTCCCTGGGTGTGGGAGTCAAAGCTAAGAGTGAGTGAAATGATTACTTCAACCCCTGTTTTGTCAGGACAGCTCATGTAAAGGGGAGGGAGGACCATTGGGATCTCTGGCCCACTTAGGGTCCGTTCCCAGATCAGCCCGCCTCCTGCCTCCTAGGCCAGCCTGTCCAGGCACCAGGCTGAGATGGTGATTAATATGTGGGCGAGCCTTAAGCTAGAACTTAAGAGGAGCTTTTCTTTCTTACTTGCCTTGGGTTCTGATTAAATTTGGGGGACGGGGGTTGAAAACCCAAGTGTAGCAAACCCTTCCCAGCAGTGGTTTTCAGTTGGGGGATTTTGCCCCCAGAGGATATTGGCAACATCTGGAGTTATTCAAGGTTGTCACACCTGGAGGGTGGGTGCTACTGAGATCTAGTAGGTGGAAACCAGGGATGTTGCTAACCATCCTACGATGCACAGCACAGCCTCCCCAAATAAAGGATCTAGCCCCAAATGTTAACAGTGCTGAGGTTAAGGAACCTGCTTTAACAACAACAACAAAAAACGCAAGAGAACAGTTGGCAAGTGTTTTCTTATATATTTCTTATATTATGTCTCACTTGTCCATTGAGATGTCAGCTTGAAAACTCTTCTCTGTGAGTCTGGAGTCTATGAGGTAGATTAAAAATGTTAAAGGTTTTTATCAGTAATCAGTGTTTTGTGCATTTGTGAAAGGTCAAGAGTTGTCATAAGAAAGGACAGAAAGCACTTCATGTAAATCATACTTGAAATTATCCCAAGTAGCTTTCAAAACCTGATACCATTCAAGCCAGTGGTACACATAGCCAGATGATTTTTAACCTAGGGGCAAAGCTGGGGAAAGGAGATGGAAAAAGACAAAGATAATGGAGCTTCATTCTAGCTTTGCTCTTCGTATCATTGAAATTTTTTGTGGAATTAAGTGAATCCTTTTCAGCATGTTTTTGTGTTTGTCTTCAAGCCTTGGAATGACTTGCAGGGTTCAGAGACATCATTACATACCTGTGTCACTGACCCCGCTGTTTATTTTCCAAATGTTGTGTACTTTGAGGGAGCACAAAGAGGGAAATGTGTGTTGTGACTGCACCTATGGGTGAGGTAGCTAGAGGTCAGGGTGGCTGTCAGGTCATCAAATCCCTAAAGAGGTTGCAAGGGCTGCAGTCCATACTCCAGAAACAATCAGGTGGACTACAAATCAAGGCAAAGAAGCTAGGCATGTAACTTTGAAAGCTTCATATTCTTTTATTTTCTCTTTCTTTTTTTTTTTTTTTTAGCATGATTGAATCAACTTGGTTTTTATGAGCCTCACAGGTAGGCGGAGAAACAACAGCTTGGCAGGAATAGGGAAAGGGGGAAGGGTTCTAAATTAAATATAACAGTTGCTTGGCAGTTTAGTTGCTGACAAAAAAACAAGTCATTTACCATGAAAACCATGTGTAATATGTCGGGAAGGAGAAAAGAACAATTAGCCCACTTCTCATATAGCTTTTATTGACAGCACTATATTAATTGTAATCATTTAATTCAAAGTGCTCTTCCGTCTTCTTTACTACAACTCAATAAACTACACATGTACTTGGCTCCCACCCTGTCTCCTGCTTTGTAAGGAACGCGTAGTTTTCTCTAACCACCAAGCTTACAGCAATGAGGTTCCCCTTTCACATCTGTCCAGTCTGCTCCCTACTGCTTCTTATTGCTATATCCATCCATCCATCACAAATTACCACAAACTTGGTAACCTAAAACAACAGAAATTTATTCCCTCACAACCTGGAGGCCAGAAGTCTGAAATCTGAAGGCTCTAGGGGAGCCCCTTTCTTTACCTCTCCCAGTTTCTGGTGGCTCTGGGAAATCCTTAGCCTGTGGCCACCATGACTCCAGTTTCTTGTCTTGCTCCGGTCAGGCTGCTATAACAGAATCCATTGACTGGGTGGCTTATTAACGACAAAAATGTATTTCTCACAGATCTGGAGACTGGCAAGTCCAAAATCAAAGAGCCCAAATATTTGCTGTCTGGGAGCTCTCTGGGGTCTTTTTTATAGGGGCACTAATCCATTCCTGAGGGCTCCATCCTCATGACTAATCACCTCAAATATTACTACATTGGGTATGAAGTTTCAGCGTATTAATTTTGGGACAGAGGGTGGAACACATATTCAGTCCTGTTTTCACGCGCCCTTCCCCTGTCGTCCTTATCTATCTATTCTAGGGACACTTATCATTGGTTTTAGGGCTTACCTGGGTAATCTAGAATGATCTCATCTTGAGATCCTTAACTGAATCACATCTGCAGATCACACTTTTTCCAAATAAGGTGACATTCACACGTTCTTGGGGTTAGGACATAGACAGATTTTGAGGGGTCACCATTCAACCCACTATTCTCTCTATGTCCTCTTTTTTTTTTTTTCCCCCCAGAATGCTGAGTACACTATAGTTACTAATAAGTGCTTATTGATTTGAAAGTGTGCTCATTTTAAAGTGACCCAAATTAATGGCCGGGCTGATTGCCCCACCTTGTTTCAAAGATGCTCTGTCATTAGCTCTACAGAATGCATGGACATAAAGACAGTCCGACTTTGCAAGGTGAATGTATGTTTCAGACTAAAGATCAAATGTCTAACAGTCACACCTAAAGCAACAACGGCCTGTAAGATTGCTGTTTTCCTAAGCATTGGTCCTTGGGCTGCAATTAACTTCCTAGGTGGTCTTGAGGATTACTAGCTCCCAGCAAGGTATAAATGTCTCAGTTGAATTGACCCTGTTTACCCTTTATTAATTTAGGTGCCCTAGAAGAGAGAGAGAAAAAAACTGATCAGAGCTTTAAAAATAGAGGGAGACAATTGTCATATTAAAATGTTCACTTTGATTTGATTCGCTGAAATTGAGTAAGTTCTGAAACAAGGACAGACGTTCACCATGTTCTCCGTTAGTTCTGGAAGCAGCTTAGCAGAGAGCATGGAGCACATGGGGGAGTGCCCGGGAGACCCTGGTCACCGGACCCCTAGTGCTAGATTCAGAGACCTAGGTGGGCCTGGATCTGCTGCCACGGGTGTGGCCTTGGGCAAGTCACCTGCTTTGTCTGGGCTTCAGTTCCCTACTTCTTCAGGAAAGCAGGTGGGCTGAACTAGTAGTTTTTCCATCTGTGTGTCCCTGTGCTTTGGCACTCTTCTCACCTGCTCCCAGACATGATCCTCGTGGTTCTCTCTGTGATTAGAAACTGGGTTTGGTTCAGAATTTTAAAACCGTGGTGTTCTGGTTTCTCCTCGTTCACCTGCTTGCAGCGGAGAGCTACAAGGAAACTCAGATGGTGAAGATTAAAGAGGAGCCCATGGAGGTTGACATCCAGGACTCGCATGTCTCGGTATCACCCAGCCGGAATGTTGGCTATAGCACTTTAATCGGGCGAGAGAAAACCGAACCCTTACAGAAGATGCCAGAGGGCAGAGTGCCCCCAGAGAGAAACCTCTTCAGTCAGGATATCTCTGTGAAGATGGCTTCCGAGCTTCTCTTTCAACTGTCAGGTACGTTTCTGTGCAGAAAAATGTCAATAATTGGGAATAATTGGAAGGAAAGCCACTCTAACAAAGTAAAAACACCCGCATTATAGGATTTTTCAGGCAGAAATCAATTTTGTTACTTTAACATGCATACTGCCACTCAAACTAACAGTTAATAAAATGTTGCCAAGTGGAACTCCTGCCAAACTTTCTTTAATAAATAGTTAAGAATGATTTGAAATTAGAACTCTATTCAATTCTGTGCAAATGATCCCTGTTGACTAGGCTAAACATCTCACCTCTACTTTTGCTTAGGCTGTTGATCTGATTAACAGCCTTTTTTCTTTTTTTCTAATGTTCAAAAGATAAACTTCAATTTACTCCAACAGTGACTGAATTACCATGAATTCCAAATTAGTGTGGTTTGAATTAAGATTTTACTGTATCTTGCCAAAAAAAAATCAAGGAAAGGGAGAAGATGAAAATGGGAGGACTCTTGCCAACTATCCCCTTGCAGAGCATTGTTCTGTAAACCAATTGTTTCTACTTTGAATACTTGGAATTCACAGGTGTAGGAATTACCAGCTCAGCTAAGAGTCTTGATAGAACAGTTGAGGGTCCTCTCGGTTACCTTTGTTAACTCTTTCAAGCTGCATAGTGTTTGTCCTTAACAAATTTAACATGCTGTTATTATCTGAACGTGATTGAGACTGAAGGTATATACACATATAAGATTCAGATTCATATGAAATACACACAGCTTGTCCGTACTCAAGCATTGGCCTACATATGGAAGTTCATGCATCAGTAAAGTTTGTTACTAATGTATGATAACCTCTCTTTTGTTATGGATAACATATTCAAAATGCCATGAGATGCCTCATTATTTAAGTATTCACTTGCTTTCCCTGCTAAGAAAAATATCAGGGAAAAGAAGCTAGAATCTGCATACCATCATGATGGTTCACCTTCTTGTTGGCCTGGTGACATACCCCAGAGCTTGAAACTATCAGTTGTTCCTGAAAATGGTGGCCTCCTAATACTCAAACAAGGATTGTTCTTTGTGCAAAGCCCTGTGGTAATGGAAATAGTTAATTCCGTAAATTTCACAGGATACGTGGATCTTTGCAAGCTCCCCAAAGCTCCAAATCCTACAAGATGCTTTAAAAAAAAAAGAAAGAAAGAAAGAAAAGAAAACAGGCTGAAAACAAAACTAAAAGCAATATAACTTTGAAAATTACTTAGCAGTTAAAATTTGCAAAAGTGAGGCCAGGATGGTTCTTTTCAGAAAGTCTCTGTCTCTCACAGTACATTATCGCTGTCTCCTGTCAGTGACAAACTTTATGTCTGAGAGTTCTTACCCTGGCATGGTCACTTACTGCCTGGGTGACCTCAGGCAAGTCTTTTAGCCCCAATTTCCTGCTCTCTGAAAGAATACTGCCTCTGAATCCAAATTCAGCCTCGTTGTCATTGTCGAGGGGACAGAAAGCAACCATCCACACCAACTCGCATGCAGCCATTTCAGACTAATGTTAACAAAGTACTGGGCCGATTTTGGAAGCCTTTCGTTTTTCCAGATATCTGTTTAAATTTGTTCAGAAATCCCTAAAATCAGGAGTTTTTTGCTTGCCCTGCCGTGGAAATCTGAAACCCTGGTGAAGTTGGCCAGGTTTCCTCTGCATGCTGAAGCCATTGAGAGCTGTAATAGGGCAGAATCCTCACATTTGAACTGGATTGGGGAAGGCCAGAGTTCAACTTTTGTGTTCTTGAAAGCTAATTAAATAATTTCTGACAGCTGGTAGATACAGACCTCAAGACAGAGTAAGGGAGGGTTTACCTCTGCTTGTCTAATGATATTTTTTTTGTCCCTGGTGACATTTATCAGAATAAGCGCTCGATGACTGCAGAACCCAGAGGTCTTACGGCTGTTTTTGTATCTCCTCTCACAAAGGGGCCTGACAGTACAGAATGCTTAAAGGTTTTCATCAAAGTCAGAAGCGGAACAGTTGCAACAACCGCAATTTTCATGCTGAATCAGAGGAGAGCAGAAATTTTCAGCCGGGGAAAGATGTGGTAGAAATAACAGGTTCTGGGCACATCTCTGTGTGCGTATGTGTACTTATTAAGGCCTCATTAAAATCAGACAACACACTTGAAATTTGTCCGTGATTGTTTCCCTTTGGTTTTTACTAAAATGTTTTTGTGGATGCTGTCTGTATGCTTTTAATGATTGTCTTTACAAATAAGCCAGGGAGGGTTTGAATATATAAAAAGGAAACCAAAAGAAAACCACAAGAGAGAAAAAGAAATGTTGAGGGAGTTTCTGTTTAAGCCTTAGAGACACAGATCGAATAAGAACAACCTAAAAGGGATGTTTCATTCTTTCTTCTTACAGAAAAAGTGAGCAAAGAGCACAATCACACAAAAGAAAACACCATTCGGACAACCACCAGGTAGGCCATTTTATGTGGGGGGGGGTAGGGGGCGTCCCCTTAGAGTGCCCCCTGTGTGGGCAGTCAGGCCCCAATCACATGTTGCGCATTGTTCCCCAAACTATTTTCTCCCGCTGGGTTCAAAGGAGTCATGCCTTTTGCCCCCAGTTTGTGTTAGACATTTTGTGGGAACAATACAGAAAGCAAGAGCGCCAAGGGGGAAGACCACTAATATTTATCAAACATTTAATAGCTGTTACTTGGCTGGAGAATTTTCCAGATGTTCTTATTTTTTATTCCTTTATAATAGTTTTGTGAAGTAGGTCATGTTATTATTCTCTTTGCAGAAGTTTCTTGACTTGGGAGTTTAAACGGGTAGCACAACTGGGATGGGGAGCTGGGTCCGTATCTCAGGAAGGCTTCACCCAGTCAGGAGACCAAGGTTCTTACTGCAGCCGTGTTCCTGAGTAGCTCCGCAGGTGTGGACGGATCCCTGGTCATCAAGGATATCCCAACTTTTTGCCTCACGGCACTGTTAGGAGGACAGAACACTTTAAAGCGAGAGAAAATGCTTTAAAAGGCTGCAGGAAAACCTTTGTCATTAACAGCTGTAGATAAGGATGCTGCACATTTGCCAAAGGCAGCTTGAGGAGGTCAGCCAGGGTGGGCTGCCCATCCGTTTGCCAGATGGAAGGAGGAGGACCGGCCCGTGCGGCCACTCGTCCCCAGCCTGGAAGGCCATCCAGACCGCAGCTGTGGTATGCACACTCCACTAGCGTATACCCCACCACTGTGAAAAAGGCACCCCGGGGGAGATAGGCGCTCTAGCTTTCAAGAACTGTCCCCCACCCTCAGACCACCCTCCAGTCCCTGAGTTAGCCCCAGATGCAGGCTTTACCAGACGAAATAGAAACAGGGAGAACGAGATGTGAGCTCCCAAGAAGGCTTTATATCAAGGAACTAAGCTTTCCCGAGCAAACTTAGATTCGATTCTTCCTAATGGGAGCAGTTGACTGGTTTGGTATTTTTCATTCTTGCAACGAAAGATAAATGATGTTTTTCTTTTTTGAGGTGGTATGAGTCGACCTCAGAGCATCATCAGGCACGTGAACAGTGCTCATCTGAACCTTAACCCGAGTTGGTTTTTTTCTTTTTAATTTTATGAATTGAAATTTGGGATATCAAATGTCAAACAGTAATTAAAACAGAGCCAGCTGGCCTCACACAAAGTTCATATAGTATTAGGAAAATGAAACCTGCTATAACAGAACAGAAGAGCGGTACCAGCCTTGTCTCTGTGTATTAAGTACACAGATGGAAAATGGGTCTTGCGATCTGGGCTGCACACTGTTTTGGGAAATGGGTCTGGGGACTGGGCGGGTTATTTGTCTATTAAGTTGGATGCCCGAATTGGCGATGTTACCTACTACAGATGCCAGTGGACCTTCCACATGTAATCTTAAGACTATTTAGTATCTATGCTTGTGTTCATGGGTCTGAGCACACGAAATTGTCCTGATTGGGAGACCATGAAAGACAGCAGATTAAAAATAATAAATGTTAATTTTAATTTGCTTCCATAAGTTTCTTGATGTGTCCCGGGTCAGGTTCCCTAGACGCAGAGCCTGAGACAGGGATTCCTGTGAAGGGGCTTTATTGAGGGAGTGCTCTCAGAGGACTCTACTGGGAAATGAAGGGGGCAGGAGAGGGGAGAGGAAGTTGTAGAGCAAGGACGTAGTTTTGGCTGGATTCCAGCTTTAGCTCCATCCCACAGAGAATTCTGGAGCATGAATTGCACCACAGGGTAAATCCTGCCTGGAGGCAAAGGGGCTTGCTCTTTGGACCCCCATGCTATTCACTAGCTTCGGGTCACCCCCAGCAGGGGATATGGAGCCTTCTAGTTGCAGGGCTCCAAAGGTGAAGGCAGTTCTTGCTCACCGTTCACAGCCAGCACCCCAGCCACTCGCTCACTCGCTCGCTTGCTTGCTCATGGTGAGCGCGCTAATGCAGTAAAGGAGTTCTGGGCAGGACCCGATAGCACCCCCTGTGGTGGTTTTCTGCTGGATCTTTAAGATCACATAGTAATACTTACATAACAGAAAGGTATGCTACGAAGCCATGTTATTTTATGCTTTTCAGGTGGAAGAGTTTGACCCCAGTACGGTGCTGCAGAAGACTAAGAGAAGGTTTGAACTAGCCCCAAACGAGTGAAATGCGTCTCATAGCCTAAATTGCCTTGGCTGGAGCTAGAACATAATTATAGGATAGAAGAGAAATTTTTTTAGCCATTTGGCAAAAATGAGGCAATCTTTAAATTCTTCTCTTGCTGGGAGATTATGAGTAAGAAGAAATCCAAATCAGATTTTTTGCCCAAAGCAGAAGAAGAGGTGCTTGCTGTGAGCCCCCAACGTGGTACAGTGTTTATAAAGCAGTGTTACAGAATTCTGGGTTTATTCTCCTTCTGTAGAATCCTTGGTGTGTTTTTATTCTTCCTTTGAGTAGCAACTTGTTCAATTAGCCTCTCCTCAAACAGATCTCTTTTTTACCTTCTCACCTCATTACTTCAGGTGGAATAGAATTAAGCGGCTTCATGCCAAGAAATCCTCTTTAACCTCAGTTAACTGATAGCAGGGACAGGAAAAAAAAAATGCTTCTCTTTTTTGATTCCTGTTTTAGAAGGAACTCTTATTTTGTATGCACAACGTCAGCTCAGGGGGCTTACGTTTTATGGTAGGATTTTCGATACTTTGCAAAAGATTGACATCAAGCCTCTGAATTTCCTTATCTCTGGATCTTCAGGTACTTAGTGGGATCTTCTTCTAGGTGTTCCAGAAGAAGCTGGCTGTCCAGAATGATGGCTCATGTTTGCAGTCAGGTTCAGAATCTGCCATGTTTGAGAGTTGCTAGGTACACTAAAGATAGTTTAATTCTGAAGAGCGGGCCTTGGTACGCTGGCCGCAGCACCGTCCTGGGGTCAAACTCTTCCAGATGTCAGGGGGTGTCTGAGCTCCTACACTCAGTGAGATCTCCTGCCCCTAGAGTCTGGATATCCAGGGGGCCGAGAGCAGAGAAGAGATGTGCAGTCCTGGAAGAAAGCAGCTGATTCTCTCTCCCTGTCCTGTATAAACCCACAACTTTCTCCACAGTTGTTTGTCATTTTTTGGTCTTGACTCTCATTCCAACCACAAGAACTAAGGAAAAGTGTAGCAGCCTAGGAAGAAACACTGTAGCTCGGCATTCCAGTATGTGTTTACCAACGAGAGGAGACGTGGGGTGCGGATATTCCATGCCTGGGCCCCAGGAGAGCATGGAGGGTGTGTGTACAGCTCACCATCCATCCCATACAGGCTGATAGTTGCACGTTCCTCCTCGTCAAATCCTTTTTCCACTGGCAATTCTGCTGTTTGTTAATATCTCTATTATAAGATGGGCAGATATGGAGAGAGAAAAAGATGTTAGACAGTGTTCCTTGTTAGCAATTTAAAAAAAAAATGGTTTGGGTGAGGCTAAAGGTTGAAACGAGTAAGTAGCGAGTTTCTGGATCATTGACTCTCTACCTCATTTAAAAATTAAAAACAAAAAAAAAAACTCTTTCAATGGAAAATTTCAAACATATACAAAAGTAGAGAAAGTACCCATCATTCAGTCTGAACAATGATCATCTCATGACCCTTGTTGAGAGGTCCCCTCCTTTTGTTCTCCCTCCCCCTAAATTATTTTAAAGCAAATCCCGGACATCATTTTAAGAACTTGTTTGAGAATGCTTTTTCTTTCACCCCAAGAACTGAGACTCAGCTGCTTAGATTAGTATCACCTTCCCAAAAGTTAAGGAGAAAAACAGTCTACCAAAGTGCACCGTGTAGCCAGGCAGAGAAATCAATCTACTTAACTGGAATGATTGGATCATGTGGTCCTGCTCACCAATGCCTTGATCTTAACCCTTCCACCCTTGTTTATGCCCTCATAGGGGCACCTGCACTGAATCAGTCCTTTAGTTGGAACTTCACTGTAAATGTTAAAACAGCAGTTCTTTTGCCTGTTTAACCTCAGAGTCTAGCAAATTCAGTCTAAGTGTAAAGAAGGCTGCATCTCCTTTGAGATGGTGTGTGGACAGAGTGTTCTTAATGCCATTCTACCTGATAAATGAGATGAGGAGACAGTCCAGCCAGACCCAGGAGAACAGAAGGACTGAACACTTAAGAGACTAATAAAAATCCTGATTTTTTTATTTCCTTTCCTAGCACAAGCCTAGCTTCTGCAGAGAATAGATACCCAGCTAATATGATCATTTGTTGATGAAAATATATGAGGCATGATATCATAACCAGATCCCAAAGTTTAATGGAATAAAAAGAAGATCTACATCTTCTGACATGGACCATCACCCTGCCAGATGCTTGGATAAGATCGAAATAGGAAAATGGAACCCTAGAGTAAGAATCAGATAGCTCCTGGCAGGTGAATTGGACATGCTCAATGTTGTGTAACACCATGAACGCCAAACAATGGCTGCCAAGAACCCTTTCTTGGTTATTTGTTCTCTCTTTTGCCCATTAATAATTCAGTGTCCGTGGGGATATAAGATTGCAGGCCTTAAGAAAAACTTCTCACACCTGGCTTGCTTTATTCCAAAAGTAAGGAAGTGTTTACCCGAATTGTCCTTTTCCCCATTACAAGACAAAAAGCAGAAATGGGAAAATCAGAGAAAGGTAGACTCACAGCACGCCATGCCAGCCAACATTTAATTTGCCCAATTTTCTGAACTTGAAATGCGGGCTTTTTGTTATGATTTAGGTAATGGCACTTACAGTGCTCACTAAAAGACGTATGCACTTGGAAGTGTCCAATATAGAATTTTCCTGTGTGATCGTTTGTATGCTTGTCCTTAAATATTTATGATTCAGTAATAGAAATTGCACACATTTGGAAAAACATCAATTTGTACAATTTCCTCTTTTCATTTTTTGGAAGGCCAAAGAGAATAATGCTCTATTACCTTAAAAAGTAAAAGATTACTTACAAAGAACATTGGATTAGACAAAAGCAATTAAGAAACAAGAAACAGAGCACATGAAATTGGTGATTTTTGAGTAGCTCTCCACATATTCTCATTACCCATTAAATTTTAGGACTTTAAAATTAAATGCACTGAGATTCCATTTCTAAAAAATGGAAATTGCAACTAATTTCATGGAGTCCCTTCAGTTAAGACATTCGGTGCTATTTTTGGTGAAGTCAAGGCTCTCAGAGAGCCATATGGTGCCATTGCAAATTTTAAGACATCTTTCCTCAAGATACTGCCATCTACTGGAATACTGTCACAATAAATACATAAATCTTTGATATCTGTGATTAAGCAGGCCCCCCTAGATGTGGTACCTTTGTGCAGTGCACAACCTGCACCACTGTCTGCAGCTGCTCTGACACAAATGTTGACTTGAGTGTCTTTTCATTGGCAATACATCCTTTTCAACTTACCTTTTGAGTTTTCAGTTTTCAAAGAAATTAAACTCATCCTTGAAAACAGTAGGGTTTTTTGTTTGTTTGTTTGTTTGCCCTACATATAGCCTGAAATTATTCTATCCATTGCTGCCACTTGGGTTTTTTTCCTTCTTATTTCACCAGACCTTTCTCAGTACTTTTTATTCCTGCACTCCATTGTCCTGTAAGTATCACCCCTGCCATTTTTCTTTCCATCTGTGATGCCCATCTTGAACTGTTATAGTTGAAACAATATGCCTCCAGAACCATTTGGTATTGTGTTATTGTAAAGAGACAAGTTGAAATCTCCCTTTGAGGATCTAAAGAGGGCTGTGCCTTTTCTTCATTTCCCACGAGCTCTGCTGCCTTTCCTTCTACCGGCTTGCAACAGTGGTCCATCTTGTTTGTGTAACTCAGAATAGCCAGGGATGAAGTATAAATGTGTCAGTCTCTCTAAGTAGACAACTAGCTTTCTCCCTTAGCCACCTTTGACAAGTTATGTAGGGGTGACATGACCAAAAGGTGTATGTGGTTTAGGTGCTAGCTCCATCCTGTTCTTCTTATCTGGGACTTTCTCTCAAGAGTGTCTCCATGGTTGTTACTAGAAGCATATCAGATATAGAAGGGTTGACCTCTGTTGAGGGGTAAAAAGCCCTCTTGGGTGATGCAGCAGGCCAGGGAGCATCCACATTTCACCGGCGTCACCTACAGCTTCCACAGGACAGAGTCTTATGTCACTGCAGGGAAGACTGAGTTCATCTGTTCCCGGCTCACCTCAGCCGAAAGCCCATCGTCCTTGTTTATGCATAAAGTCAGAGTCCTGTGGGAGATCCAGGTCTCTCACAAGCTGACATTTCGTGGATCCGGACATGCAGGTTCACTTCCGTGGCCTGCGGTTGGCTCCAGCTCCCCGGGTCTGGCCTCCCTGCCACAGCGGCCCTTCACAAGGCCTGGCATTGTGCTCCTTGTCCTGGGAAGTTTCCTGGCCCCACAGTGGATGAATGCTCGAGTTGCAGCAGCAGGAATTGTTCCTTGAAAACTTGGTGTTAGCTTGTACAGACTGGCCCGCCTCTGAGAGAACCCTAAATAGAAGGTGTTTGTGCTGTTGAAAGAAGAAAAAAAAACAAAACAAAACATTACCAATATATATTTCTTCATAAGATCTCTATTGTTTTTTAATATTTTCAACAGCCCCTCCCTTCCATAGCTTTTGGCCTTTCTCCAGCTGAAGTTGACCAATCCTGGTGGAATCCTAATTTACATACAGTTGTGCCCGACTAGGTCTTAACCCTGCTTTGGAATTGTATCATCCCTCAGCTTACTCTTTAAAAGACTAAGTCTCTTTAAAAATAAAGGATCCTACACTGTAAAACTTAGTCTTTTTTTAAGTTTTAAAAATAACTTTTATTGGTGGGAGAATATAGGAGAACATAAAGAAGAAAAAAAAATAATCATTTATAATCAATCCTGCTACTTAGAGACAGCCACTGCTAAGTTGGCGGTGGGTGGTTCTCATGGCTGAATTTTTGTCTGTTTATATATGTATACTTTCCTATAAAAATTGGATCCTACTATATATACAGTTTTGCAGGCTTCCCTTTTCACCTAGTGATATACTAAGAACTTCTTTCCATATCAATAAACATAACTCAGTATTATTCTTTTAATGTTTACATAGCATTTGATGTTTGCATGTGTCATAATGTATTTAATCAGTCACCTGTTACTTGCTATCAAGGGTTTGGTTTTGTTTTGTTTTCCCAAGTTGTTGCTAATATAAACAACCCGGGGATAAATTGACTTTAAAAAAAAAAGCATTTACAGTTTTCAGGCTTTTGCATGATTTGTCTAATGGACTTTCGAAAAAGCTGAACCTATAATTCTACCAGAAGCTAATAGGAGATAGAGAAAATATTTCAAAGATCTTGTGCTTTACCATTAAAAAAAATTTTTTTTTACCAATTGGGAGGTTATAAATTCTATTTTATAGTTAAAATCTTTTTATTTATTGATTCTTAGTGATGCCAAGCATTTTGTTCATAGGGAGGCATTTGTATTTGTTCTTTTGTATATTTTCTTTTACTGCCATTTATTCTTCTCTTTGGTGGTTTGTCTGGGTTGGAATTTTCATTTGATTGTTGTTATTGATTTTTTTTATTATGAAAAATTTCAAAACACAGTAGAAGGAATAATGAAATAAACCACCACGTTCCCATCACCCACTGAGAAAACATTTGCCACGCTTTACTTCATGATCCTTTTCTTCCTTCCAATTTAAATCACATCCCAGGGCGCCTGGGTGGCTCAGATGGTTATGCGGCTGCCTTCGGCTCAGGTCATGATCCCAGGGTTCTGGGATCGAGTCCCGCATTGGGCTCCCTGCTCAGCCTCCTTCTCCCTTTCCCTCTGCTGGTCCCCCTGCTTGTGTTCTTTTGCTCTCGCTTTCAAATAAATAAATAAAATCTTTAAAAAATATATTTAAATCACATCCCAGACATCATAACATTCACTCTCAGATTCTTTGATATTATCTCTAAAAAATAAGCATGTTTTCCACAATGCCATTGTACATCGTACAGAATCAACAACACATTTGAGTGTTTGTAATTGCTAAGAAGGTTCTGTTTGATCGGCACCAGCCAAGTATCGGTCATATCAATGGACTAGGAGGAGGAAACACAGCTTTCTTGTCAACTCTGAAAATTAAAGATGAAAATTTGGTGCCCATATGAGTAGTAGAATGACCTTGGTTCTCCATCTGCCCACAAGCCCCATTTAGAAACCCACTGAGTCTGCAGTGCCAGCCTCAATTTGTAGATAAATGTCCTGGCTGCCAATGTATAGTGCTTAATTCACGTTTTATTCAGTACAGTCCTTCTTTCTTTGAAAATGTGTGCACCCAACATGATCAACGACTGGGTTTCTAGGCCTGCCCATTGGGGTTGTAGGTGGTCTCCTCTGTTGTGTCCCTTTCAAGCTCGCATAGGGAACTTGCTGTTGTGGATGGTTAGAGTTGTCTTTAGGTCAGAGGCTTGCAATCAGTTTTAGTCTTGAGCACTCTTCCCCACGCCCATGTTCAAATTTTTATATTAAAATACATTAAAATCATTCAAGAATAGGGGGTCCTTATTTCTGTGGTGTTGCAAAGAGAAGGGCAGTTAAAACTGCTTTCTTTCATTATAGATGATTACCTTTTTAACAGACTGCTAGAATGTTCATAGGAAAATTGGCACTGACTGCTATACCTAAAATGTTTGGGCCCATTTTAGAAGAAGCAGCTAATCTCCCGTCCAAAATGAAATTGAGGGCCCAAGCTGGAAGTTGGGAGGACCACATACAGTCGAAGTTGACAAAGAGTGATTGCTATACCATAGCAAAATGACCTAACCAGGGTTTTGTAAAGTACTAAAAATTCTTTAAAAAAAAAAAAAAATGCTTTTAAAAAAAAATTTTTTTTTAATTTTTTTTTAAGATTTTATTTATCTATTTGAGAGAGAGAGCACAAGTAGGGGAGAGGGGCAGAGGAAGAGGGAGAAGCAGGCTCCACACTGAGCAGGGAGCCCGACATGGGGTTCGATCCCAGGACCCTGGGATCATGACCTGAGCTGAAGGCAGACGCTTAATGACTGAGCCACCCAGGCGTCCCAGTCCTAAAAATTCTTTTACAGAGATATGTAGAACTGAGCATTTAATGTATTTCAAATACAATCATTTATAAATGTTACAAAACACATAGATATGTAAATATATAAAAAATATATTAAGCATTTATTATTCCATTTTAAATTATTAGCAAAGAAATTAATCAAGGCCAGTGATATTTGAGATAAAAAATAAGCACTTCCTAAAAATTCATGTGTTAATCATGAAAATTAAGTTGAAAATGAAATAATGTTACTTGACCTTTTATAAAAAATGAAATATCAAAAATAGTGTGGTGATGTTTTGTTGTTCAGTTGTGGGCATATTTTCACACAAGCTACTTCAGCTTCTCAGAAAGTTTCTTCTGACCTTAAAGTATTTGAGGAAATGTTGAGAAGACAGTTATAACTAATCCAAATAGTTCCCCTATTCCTTATCTTAGAATAATCCCGTCTTTTGTATTTGATATTTGGGAAAAGCTTTAAAAAAAAAAACCAACCAAACAAAAAACACATTTTCGTTCTTCGGCAAGGAATGTCTTCTGTTTTTGTTAACCAGGTCTAGGTTTTGTTCAAAGAAAACATTTCCAGTTTGTTGTCATTTCCTTTAGTGTCATTATCTATGCATGGAGATTCCTGGTAACTTCCAGGAAGTTACCTGTATCCATTTCAATCTGTCACATTCATATTCCACACAGGCAGAAAGTCCTTGAGCGAGAGTAGGATTTATTCTTGGAGTCATTTTGTTCTCTTGCCTATCTTTTCTTGAGGCTTCTGGAGACATGGAAGATTGTTTTTGCAGCCAGTGCTTCCTGTCACTTCAAGATGTTAATGTGGTGTGTCACTCTGGGGGTGTGTCTCAAGGTCGAAGTGATTCGGAGGTCAGAGTTTTAAAAAGACCAGTACAATGATTTTAGATTAATATGTGGAATTTCAGTCCTTTAAAAATAACAGGATATATCAATACAGAAAACTCGTATTTTACTGACTTTAATTAATAGCTGGGGCTTAGTGGAGATTGAAGCAAACCCTGTAAACAGGGCCATCTGGTGAGGTGACCCAAGGACTGGGGTCTTCTGGGGAGTGGGTAGCAGCTAGAGAGAGAGAAGACGTTGACCCCCACAGAATTTTCCACTCCAGAATGGGACTTCTGGCTCTCCTTTCACAATATATAACTTCTCAGAAATATCTGAGTTGGATCACTTATTCTTAAGATTTCCTTAAAATAAAACAAAACAAAACAAAAATTAACCCAGATGCTTTTGGCCTTATATTACACAGCTCCTGGAAAAAATCTTGAGGCCCTGTTAAGTTGTATGATACATAGCCGAATAGATAATCAAGTACTTTTACTTGAAAACACACCATCTTTTTTTATTCACTAAAGAAAAATTTGTAAATGTGCAAATGAAATCAGAGTATCAATCAGCGTGGTTTGTCTGAAACTCTTACATTAATAGAATTTCATTCTACCCTGAAGTATATAGATCCTTATGGGTTCTGAGTAAAAACTCACTACAGAGCAAAGTCTCATTCCCTTGTTGAATCTTTCTTTTCTGTTGGCCATCCCCAAGTTCAGCTCTAAGAGTTATTATTGTCTTTTAGAAGGGAAAAAATATATATTTCTTCTCCATTGCTCCTTTGAAGTAGTTGTGTCATTATTTAAAGTACTTTTTCCTGTGGCACCTGGGTGGCTCAGTTGGTTAAGCGTCTGCCTTCGGCTCAGGTCATGATCTCAGGGTCCTGGGATCGAGCCCCGCATCCGGCTCCCTGCTCAGCGGGGAGTCTGCTTCTCCCTCTCCATCTGTCCCCCCCATTCGTGCTCTCTTTCTCGCTCTCTCTCTCAAAAAAATAAAGTCTTAAAAAAATACTTTTCCAACTTTTTCTTATATACTGTATCCACCTTCTTTTCCTTTTCGTTCTTGTTTTATTTTGCTAGTGTCATCGACACGAGAATTCCTGTAACGCGTTGGTTTCAATGCTGGTGCACAGGGAGGGGTGGTTTCTAAGTAGATGGGCTTCTGTTCTGCATGAAACACGGTTCCCCATTGGCACTCAGATGTTAAAGGTGGAAATATTTGTGCCACAGTCGGCACTTAGCAAAATGTATCACTATTTACAGCCATAATCTTTTACGAACTGTTTTATTATTTATTGTAAATCTTTCCTTCTTGCAGCCCCGTGCTGTTGACCCTATGGTTCATGCCGTCTGATGCCTGGAATTGTCCAGCCACTGTGACGGCGGTGCCCCCTCATCTTTTAACCCTTAGATTTTCTACAAGAGAAAAATGAAAATACACATTCAATGTTCATTGCACTTTTATCCAGAAAAGAAACTTGAATAGATAAACGTTTTGTCTTTTCTAAGTAGCAAAAGGCAAGAAGAATAATGGGGGAGTCTATACGGGCAGCTTCCAGATGCTGCTTCTGAACATCTATATGCATTAACGAAGTCTTCCAGGTAGCCTGTCTCTGTCTGGGGCCCAAGGGGATATGCTGTGGCAGGTGGGGATTTTGTTAGATGAGGACAGGTGATGCCCTCTCCTATTGGCTGTTAGTTTCAACTTCCTCCATTACCAACTTTTCACCACAAATGTTAACCAGAAAGAAATCACTTTGTGACAGTTTTTTCCCTTTTTCCACTTCTTCGGCTCACTTTCTGTTGGAGAGGCTTTTTCACAGTGAAATGACTAAAATTCAGGCAGCTGGGGAGTCTGGAAGCGAGAGCCATGCAGCAGTCACAAGCTGGCTGCGTTTCTGGAAGAACTGGGGACCGACTAAGTGACTAGTTGAAGGACAGTACCAATGTGCTTTGGAGTCGAGCATATCAGAAAGTCTGTGTTTCATTTCTTGTTCTCCTCCCTGGGGAGATGCAGACTCGGTTCATTCTGTGCCGGGCACATCCTGGAGCTCCCCATCTCTGCCCCCTTCTCCCACCACTGGCCATCCCTGCAGCGTGAACGCAGTGCTGGCGTTGTCCACGGCAGACCTGGGCCTCTGCTGAGAGCAGGTGGGCTTTTGCACTTTACAAACGCATGAGGCATGGGAGAAGACAAGGAGCTTAAGGAATACCATCTCGGCATCCTGAAAATTACATCGCAAGTGCAGTGTCTTCTGTCCTCAGAACATCAGCAGAGTTGAAGATGACCAACGTCACTGGAGATCTAATCTCATTAAACAAGCACATGCCATGTAGGACGTGCTCCAAGTTTGGTTTTTTCTCCTCCTCTTCCTGCAACATAGATGCCAATCTAGGTAGCTGCAAGATTAATATACAGATGTCTGTGTAGCCATAGTACCACCAGGAGCTTCGTATCTGTGCTGAAATAGAGGCTTCTCGTTACTCTGATCTCTTCATTTAGGCTTAATAACAGAGATGAGCTTGCCCTCAAAAGCAGTGCGTGTGGGCAGTGGGGAATGGTTAGGATGGCAAATTGACCTCAGGGTTGCAGAAGTTTTAGAAAATTGGGGCATATCTTCTACAGGGAAGTAAAGACAATCATTTTCACTTGCTCTATTTCTCCGTTGAAAAAGTTCTCCTTTAGTTACCTGGGATCCCGCATCCTGAAATGGCTGCTCCTATACCCCCTTCAGCCCTCCTTCCTCTGTCTCTTCCTTTCGCTGTATTCATTGCAAGGAGGATCTGCGGTCCGTACTGTCGGTGAGCTGCCTGGATGTTAAGGGATCACAAGAGAGGCAGCGTAGCTTAGTGGGTAAGAGTGCAGATTGCGATGCCAACCTGCCTGTATTCAAATCTGGGCTCAGCTCATAGGCATGGGCAATCACTTCGGTTCTTTGTGCCTGCATCTCTTCATCCCTAAAATAGGGGTAATAATAATGATAGTAGGGCCCTTGTGAGGATTAAATGACGTTAAAGTACACAAGGTACTTTAGAACAGTGCCAGATACTTAGTAGCAATATATGCGCCAGTTGCTCCGTATTGAGCTTGTACTATGTACTAAGGACTTGACCTTGAAATACCTTACTTAACCCTTGCAGCACCCTTAGAAAGAAGGCATTTTTAAACCTTTTTCCAGTGATGAAACTGAGGCTAGAGAGGTTGTTGACCTGACCAGAAGGCATTTAACTATTAAATGGCCAGTATGGAATTCAGACTCAGATCTTTCTGTTGCCAAACCACTGCACTCCCCCAGAATGAACGCTTACGAATGCAGAGCATTGCAGCCGCGCATGTGACCTGAGATCCATGCTCTCTGTTAACCTAATATTGTCTTTTTCTACGATCTCCTGTTGAGTTCGTAGGTGTTCAGAATGGTTTGATCCCTATCCAGCTGAATTCCTGGGACCAGACGAAATCCAAGCCTCCTCCTCCTCCGCCATCCTCCGCCATCTTGCTCCTCCCCAATCCGTCTCTTTCTAGATAAGACTTGACTTAATGAAAGTGTCTTCATTGATTCTTTGCCCCCTAACATTGCTCGTCCTTTTGTGCCTTTTTAGTATTCAGCGTGACTCCCTCTCCCTCAGAAGAAACCTTTTCTACACAGGATAAAGCTGCATCCGGGGTAGAAAATTATTTGGAGTGTTGTTGCCCTCCATGATTGTCTCCCTTTCAACTCAATTTCTTCTGAGTGGCTTGGTGATAATAGGGCTACTCTCCTCCCATCAGTGGAAATCTGTGCTGTTGCAGAGAACACGTGAGGATGCGGAGCTAGCCCACTTCCACTTTTTAGCAAAACCTAGGAGGCTCTTCCCAGCATGTAGCATGGCAGCCTCGGCCTGGTTCACCTGGAAACCTGAGGGTTGGTTTTAAATGTACCTGTGGTCTTTACCTGCTCTTAAACTGTAATCTAATCTGCATGTGTCGCTGCTGGTTTGAAGCATTGGCCACCAGCGTCACAATGTCCCACATGGACTGCTACTCTGGCCACCTGACTTGTCTTCGGCAAGGCCCCCCACCCCCAGCAGAGCTTCCTGGAGCTAGAATCTTGTGCTTCCCGCTGCTGGTGGGACAAAGTCATGATCCCTGCACGCAGTGTGCCTGCCTGAGGCTTTGGCCTCATGTCCCTCCTCAGTGTGCCTTCTGCCAGCCCCGCAGACTGGTTGTGTGCTCGGGCTGTGCAGGGGACACGTCCCCAGCCTCTTGGAACCCGACCACCCTACCCCCTTTCAGGTCTCAGCTCAGCTTCGGCTTCTGCAGTTCTTGGGCTTCCCTGAACTCCCAGATTTCCAGTGCTTTCTATAGCCAGGGTCCCAGTAACATGCAGGCCCATTGCCTGACCTTTACCCCGTGCCCAGGGATCAGCTCTTGGTGTTTCCCTTGTGAACCGTCCGCTCAGACACAAGGATAGCTCCACCCCCTTGTCTGGAAGCTCCAGAGCTAATGAGGTGGGGATCAAGAAACCTTACCCTCTGGATTTGACCTGCAATTCTCCATGGTCTCTATGTCCTTAAAAGTCCTTTGATCGTAAACAGTTTTCTTACTGGAAGAGTTGGAAATTAACCTCATCACCCAGAAGTCAGCGACTCTTCAAAATCAGAGTGACTTTTTCTTCATTCATTTTATACGAGAAAATTTTACACTTTCGGTCAACTCGTAAGGAAAAGTTGGTTCATTTATGCTGCTTTTTGAGTTAGACCGAGGTACAAATAAAAAATAGCTCACATTTATTGAACACTTCATGTTTGCCAGGCACTAGGAAAGCATATTCTATGGACCATCTTACTCATTGCTGACAGCTTCTCTATGAGCTGTGGATGCTGAGATCATCCCACTTTATAGACAAGAAACGGAGGCTCAGAGAAGCTAAGTCATATGTGTCAGGTCACACAGCCAAAGGTGGTAGAGCTGGAATTTGAACTCAGAGCTGCCCACCTATGAGCACATGCCATTAGCCACCATACTGCATTGCCTTGTCCTTTCGACTATTCTGTATCACTTCAGGTGATGAGCTGTGTGGCATAAAACAATGTTTCCCCATTTCCCATCACCTACTAGCCTATAACCGGTTCACTCTCTAAGCCTATTTAAATGGTTTTATGTTTAAGATATAACTAAAAAGCATGCCACACAAAGTTGCATTAAGTCTAGCATAACAGTCATATAAAATCATATTGTTAATTGTGCTTTACTTTTTTATAAATATATATCTCCCATTTTTATCTTAATATTTCCTTTTAAGATTTAATGGCAGTAACCGTAGCCTTGAGGCATGTTTAGAAAAGCAACACTAGTCATGGTGGTCCTCGGCTTGTATGCCTCTGGATCTTTTCCTTCCCCTGATCGGCAGTTTTGCGGGGGACCCCATCCCTGCAGGCTGCCTCTCCCTGGCTTCAGGGAAGGTTGGGCCAATCAAGAGGCCCTGGTGGGAGATGGGGGTGGGGCTTAAGGAAGACTACTCCTTTTCTGTCTCCTGATCTTCGTGGCTCTGGGCTGCGTTACTGCCCGCTATGGACCTTCCGCCACCTGTGTACCTGGTTCCCTCCATTAAATTTCCTACTTTGTAAATAAATTGGGCTTTCTGTTCTCCAGGTCCGACTTTACTGACAACTGCGGTACTCTCACATGTGATCACAATACTTACTTAGAGTTTACTCTGGAGGCATGGACGGTGGATGCTGCCATTGGGTTAAAATCCTCTGATTTAAAACATCCAGAGCCTTTGTGTTCGGAGTTGCAGTGGTAGTAACAGAGCAAAACCCTGGCTGGGTGTCTGACATCCCTGATTCTAGTTCTAGCTGAGTCACTCAAGGAACTTAGAATCACTCAGTTTCATGGGAAATAAAGGGCTCCCCAGTTAGCTGGCTTAACTCCTTCCAAACCAAGACATTTCTAGGATGTGGTCTCAGTTTCCGTGGGGACCAGTGAGTTGTGTCCTTCAGTGCAATGGCCCCTTGACTCTGGCCTGCGTGCTGTGCTTCTGATGTGTGCTGTTGGTCCTGAGGGCTCAGGTGACAGAATGTGGGTGAGCCAGGGCAGATCTCTCGCCGCTCTGGGAAGAACCTCAAATAGGCCTTTCTGATTCTGAGTCGGGCAGTTGGTCTTCATTTGGGCGCAACACTGGCAGGACACAGAGTACAAGAGTAAAATTTACTGCTCAGCTGTCCTGACTGTGGGTTTAACGATGTTTCAAAGATGATGTTTCATATAGTCACCTTAAATATAAAACCAACCAGCAGAATATACAGATGGCACTCGTCTGATGTCATAGATTTTCTCTTTCTCCATTTTAAGCCACAATCTTCTTATATTCTCTAAACACCATTTAAAAAAAAAAAACAAAAAAACCTTATTCCGTATGTGTGTGTGCTTGTGTGTGTGTGTATATATATATATATATATTTGGGGCCAGATGCTCTGGGTAATGTAAATAACTTTAATTTACTAAACTTTACCCCCCTCCCCCCACCCCAGCCCTTTCTTTTCAGAAGATACATTTAGACAATCACCATTCACCTCTAATTCAAAAGACCTGCTACCCAGTGAATCTGTGCTTCATGGAAGAATATCAACGCCAGGTATGGAAACATTATTTGACTTTGCTGCTACTGTTGGTTGCTTAAAATGACTTTTCTGAAATGTGCAAATGTTCAGATACTTTCAGCTTAGATGTGCACGTTTTTCATACGAAGCTAGGCTTTTAAAAAAGAGGAGAAACTCAATTTAAACAGCCACAAAAGTTTATTAAAATGAAGTGTGGTCAGTAATAAAGTGCTTCATTTTTTGCTTTAGGAGCTTATTGTTCTTTACCTGCTGATGTTTCATTCATATACCAAATTTCCTTTTCTTTGAAATAGCAGAGTATAACTTGAATATAATTTGCTTTACACGTTGTTAGTATTTCAGGCAGGCAGCCAGGAGGATATAGGAGGGCAGTGGCGAGAACTAATCGCCCGCAGGGAAGGTTGTGACCCTGGTGGGGTGTGGGTGGCCACAAAGACCACTTTGGTTTCCATGGAAGCAGCACAACTCATTAAGATAATCTTGCCACGGGGCGCCTGGGTGGCTCAGTTGGTTAAGCGACTGCCTTCAGCTCAGGTCATGATTCCAGGGTCCTGGGATCGAGTCCCACATCGGGCTCCCTGCTCAGCAGGGAGTCTGCTTCTCCCTCTGACCCTCCCCCCTCTCATGCTCTCTCTATCTCATTCTCTCTCTCAAATAAATAAATAAAATCTTTAAAAAAAAAAAAAGATAATCTCGCCACCCAGATTCCGCCTCTCTTCTTAATAAGAGTATCTGCATATATCCATCTAATGCTCCTTTTTGCAATCTCAGCATCAATACATAATTAATTTATTGTCCACTCTTCCTTTTTCATTTCTCCTTTCCAGAGTAGAGGGCAAGATGTGTTTGCTGTCCCCTTATCAACAGCATGGGCAACCCTCAGGGCTGTGTGTGTGTTCTCAGAGTTCTTAGGAGATGAGAACATTTGAGAACCCCTGCACTGTATCCTATATTCCTCACCGGCGTCCCACCCCCACCCCAATACCAGTATAGCGGCCAGGAAGCTTCCTGCTGTTGTAATCTTAGTTCCAGCCATTGAGAGAATTTCAGAAGCTCTCCGTGGCCTCTCCGCCCATTCACTTGTCCAGGAGAGTGTGGAAGACCAGGGCTACGGGGGTTCAGGAGAAGCTCGTAGTAGGGCTGTTGGCCAGGAACCCCTGCAATGATAAAGTCCAAGTGTCCTCCACACACCCAAGGAGCCTGGTGTCACAGATGGCTGGGAGATCTGAGTATTTTGCAATTCGGAAAAAGCCAAGTAGCATTTTATGAAATATTGGCTTGGGGGTATCACAGGTCACTGGAAGTGGTTTGTGACAAACAGCGGGGGGAAAGGCAGCTCTTTGTCACCCTTTAGTCTTGCGATGACAGATCCGTTTCTTCTCATCCCCAAAGAGTCCGGATACCTACACGCTTTTTAGCTTTGCAGGACTTTTCTGTTCAGTCACCATAAATAACATGCTTACACAAAAACACATTACATTAATATCTGGTTCTAGAGGTGGAAAGAAATTTTGCTTGGTCAATATCTTCATTCTCAAACAGGGACTATTTGAACTACTGTTTACTTCCCACAGTGTCATTTTGAATAGCCATCTCCCTGGTCCCAAAATTATCACCCTGCTCTTAAGTTGATGGATTGTGACTTTCTAATGTCAAAATAACTGCCTGGGAACTGCTTGTCAGAGTGCTGTGACCCATACAGCCAACGTCGCATGGTGTATATACAAACCCTGCATTGCTGGCTTAATGTTTGGCTTGGCTATATCTTAAGAAGGGTTTATTGGTCAAGTTACAACCTGACCTCAAAGAGTGATATCAGTGCATGTTTAACTGCATATAGAGGGGGTTTCTGTGGTTTGCCTGACAGACGCATTACAAATTAGATAAACTCACATTTAAAAAGTTAACTTTTATTTTGAGTGGGAAGTCAGCATCACTGGGATTTTTAAAATGTAAATCTACCGTTCTGAGAGATAATCATTCTATACTCCAAAAAGCCTTTAGGCAGAGGACAAGCAAAATGACTATATTTACATTTTGCTAAAATAGACAACTAAAAAGGAACTTTTTTTTTTTAAATAAACAAGGTGAGGGGCGCCTGAGTGGCTCAGTCATTAGGCGTCTGCCTTTGGCTCAGGTCATGAGCTCAGGGTCCTGAGTTCGAGCCCCGCATTGGGTTCCCTGCTCGGCAGGAAGCCTGCTTCTCCCTCTCCCACTCCCCCTGCTTGTGTTCCTGCTCTCGCTGTATCTCTTTCTGTCAAATAAATAAAATCTTTAAAAAAAAAAAAGTGAAAATGCTTTAGAAATGGAATCAAAATTAGAAAAATTAAAAATGACAAGGACAACTTTGTAATCACAAAGTTCTCATAATCTGAACACATGTTTTGTAAGGAAAGCCTCAATAATTTGGACGAATTGTGGAGAAGACCAATCTGAATTAACAAAAGACTGCAATACGGAGACTTTACAAGAAAACATCTCTTTCAAGTCTGGATAGCAATAGATGGCCCTTGTATTCCTACTGCGGCTCCCCAGTCCCTTACCCACAACTCTGAAATCCGAAAAGCTCTTCCAACCACAATTTTTTAAATAAGTTACTTGGTGGCAAAACTTAATGGGAGGCTATTTATAGCCCATATGTACCGCCAAGTGAAATTCATCCATTTCGTTACAGAAATATCAACATGTTTGATTATGAAGGCCCACTAGAGTGTTATGTAAAATATGTCTTAGGCACCATATTAGCATTCTGAAATAAGAAAAAGTATGAATCCCCAAACACATCCCAGAGCCCAGGGGTCTCAGATAGAGACTGTGGACCTACAGGTATTCCAGTACTCTGCTAAATGCCGTGCCGGAAGCAAAGAAATTAAAGCTACAGTTGAGGATCTTAAGGTTCAAAGGCATAAGAGTCAAGGAATCTTACAGAAAAATTTCAGAAGACTTGGTGGGCAGCAGATTGCTAAATCATTGGAGATGTGGCAAGCAAGAAGAGTCCAATGGGGATGTTCTCATGCTGAGGCGGGGTTATTAATAAGGGCCTGGGTTAAAGAGAAAAGGAAGAGGTGGGTAGGAGAGGCAGACAAAGGGCTAGTTCCCTGGTTTGGGAGACTGGTGAGCTTTGCGAGAAGCAGGTTGAATTAGGGAGGAATAGTGTTTGTGCAGAAACGGGGAAGCCAGGGAGGAGACAGGTAGTGACTAGGCAGAAAATAATGTGTGGTTAGTGTGTAAATAAAAGCCTCAGAGTCCTTAGAAATCTTCTCTTCAGTAGTTTGAACATTACCATTAAAATATTATTTCTGTTCTTTATTCACTTAGCAAACTTCTTCTTTCGAGAGATAATGCAAAGATAAATATCAGCCCAAAGAATTGTCTCAGATTCCCAATTAGGAGAGACCCTAATTAATGAGGTTTAACAAGCCTGGTTCCAATCTAAGAAGTCCCTTGCAAATGCTGAAGACCCATAGCATTAATTGAGCAGTATATATTGGCATGTGTTTATATACCTTCTCTCAATGGATGAAACACTCTTCTAAACACCTGTGGAGTCGGACCGTGGGGCAGAGGAGGTGCACCATATGAGGGCACCCAAACAGCTCCAGACCAAAGGGATCCAACCCACACATTGTGAATGTGTCTCAGGCCTGTGGAGAAGGAAGCAAGCAATATGGGGGATAGCAAAGTGGGGAGAGGTGGGTAGGGACTGTGGACTGTGAAGAAATCGAGAATAGCACAGTTAACTAGGCATTTGCCTTCGGCAGATGGTATCTGAGACACACAGCTGCCACCATCCCAGAGAAACAGAATAAACACAGAGCTTCACGGTGTCCTGGCCTTCGTTGCTGCCACTATTTCTAGACTGACTTTCCTGAGAACCAAAGAATGTTCACGTGCCAAGACCTAACATTTTTACTTGCTGTGACTGTCTTAGACAGAGGTAACACCAGGAATTCTTAATAAAATGATGAGTTCAAACCTGCTGTCCCCTTCTGCTGGAGGGATGGGGGGGACCAAATATCCTGGAAGCCATGAATAGATGATGGAGTGTACCCTGGGTGGTGGTGGTGCTGATGGTGATTTCCCAAAAGAAATAAAAGCGCTTTCCCATTATGGGGGAGATAGAAATTACCGGCTATGTAGAATCTAAGCTACTTTGTCTAATTTGTAGTGGTCTCACTTTGTAGAAGATTTACATTCATAGAGGAAAAGTGTGGGGTCAGGTGTTTCTCAGGGCACCGCGGGCTGCTCTGTATGCAGAGTGGATGTGGGACCGTCCCACGTGCAGCCACTCCCTATTGGCCTGGCATCCTTCCGGAAGCAGAGACTCTCAAGAGGAGAAACTTCTATCTCAGTACCCCCTTCAGACAATGTGGAGCGTCCATCCTGTTTGATGATGATTTTGAAGGCACAGTATGTTTTCTCTGTGTTAAGCCAGAAAACAAAAACACAACCAGAGCGGGTACGAAGGGAAATGTGGGTCTCTGTGGAATTCTCTCTCACAGTTTGGAGGTACGCATGCTTCTGTTTGATATTGCAGAGGGAGCTCACAGCTAGACAATGCAAAACGTACCAACAATTACATTTGTCCACCCCCACCCTCATTATTTGCCAGAGCCCCTGAAAAAGGTCGTCCTTGTGGTTTAGAACACGGAAACAAGACGTAAAGAACTCGGGGAAAGTCAAGTCCCTTCCAGAACATGCTCTGCCCATCAGGATCTGCTGTTAAGTTAAAAAGACTGGTTTGGAGCTGCCGGCCTTGTCACCAGGCCAATTCTTGATTTATTTTCCTCCCTCTGTTCTGCCCATCAATCTGATACAAGGGGTATCATCTCATATACTTGGCTGAGATCTAGATGAAGCATGCCTTGCATTGACTGCACCCCTCGACAACCCCCCCGCCCCACCCCACAGCTGACTGTCAGCCAGCCCAACTCCTGGCCAGTTAGGGATGACCTCTTTCAGACTGCTGGCTTAGAAGATGTGCAGGTCACCTTCCTTTATGTTAACCCTTACCAGCTCAGAGAGAGAGAGATAGACAGACAGACGGAGCTGTCCCGGATTATAGCAAAGTGTTTTCTTTAATCCTTCTTCAAACACAGCAGATTCGTTTTAAATTCAGACTAAGTCACGGATAAAGAGTAGAACATTGAGCGTTGTTGGTGTGTATCGTTTTGTAGCTTAAGGTCCTTTTTTGATTCCACAAATTCCTTGTGCACGGGAAAGGAAGCTAATATGGGTCCACTTACATGCAGCTTTTTTTTTTTTTCCGATAAATACAGTACAGTACTGTAAATGTATTTTCTCTTCCTTATGATTTTCTTTTCTCTAGCTGACTTTATTGTAAGAATATAGTATACAGGGACGCCTGGGTGGCTCAGTCGGTTAAGCAGCTGTCTTCAGCTCAGGTCATGATCCCGGGGTCCTGGAATAGAGTCCTGCATTGGACTCCCTGCTTGGCGGGGAGCCTGCTTCTCCCTCTCCCTCTGCCTGCCACTCCCCTGCTTGTGCTCTCTCTCTCTGTCAAATAAATAAATAAAATCTTAAAAAAAAAAAAAGAATATAGTATACAGTACATACAACATATAAAACGTGTTAATTCACTCTTTTTATTATTGGTAAGGCTACTGGTCAACAGTATGATATTAGTTCAGTTTTGGGGGAGTCAGAAGTTATATGCAGATTTTCGACTGCATGGGGTTGGCACCCCTAACACCCCCATTTTATTCAAGGGTCAAATGTAGTTATTAGGGCACAGGACCTACGTCATCCCATTTAATCCTGAAGAAAACTCATTGAGACACAGGAATTATGCTTCCTTTACAAATGAGTGACTGGAGGTTCAGAGAGATTTAATAACTTTTTCCCCCTGTTTTATTGAGATATGATTGACATATAAGATTCTGTTAAAGGTATACAACATAATGATTGGATACATATATTGTAAAATGATTACCATAGTAAGTTTAGGTAATACCCATCATCATACATAGTTACAAATCTTTTTTCTCATGATGAGAACTTTTTAAGCTCTACTCTCATAGCAGCTTAAAGATTAGCAATACAATAACGTTAACTATAGTCACCATGCCATACGTTACATCCCCATGACTTACTTGTCTTGTCAGTGGAAGTTTGTACCTTTTGCAGAGAGATGTAATAGCTTGTACAAAGTCCTGCCGTTGGTGAGAGGCAGGCAGCACTGGAATTCAAACCCAGAACTGCACAATACATTGTCTTTCTGCCCCGTCATCACTGCCTGCTAAGTCAGGTGGGGTGTCACTGGCAGTGAGCCAAGGGCATGCATCTCTGCAGTGTTTGCTCCCACGGACCCACACTTAGCATTTGAAGTCTCACTGATGGATTGCCCTCTTTTAGCCAGGAATAAAAAGGTGGCCCTCTTTGTAAGACATTGCAAAGAAGTTACTAGATAAGAATATACTGTTTATTCATGTAATTCTAATTTTGTCCTCTTCCGTTTCCCTCTTTTCTTTCTTCCTTTAATATACTTAGATATCGAGTAGTCATCATCCCTTAAAATGTTTCTTTCAGTTAAGAAAATTGAAGAAAGTGTTCATGTTTATTTTCAGTAATTTTTAATAGATCATCTAAGCCATAGACATAGTTTCAGGAAACTCTAAAAACCTCCTGATGAAATAAAACGCGGAATGCTGAAGGTAGTGGGGATCTGGTCAGCAGTACAGAAGAAAAAGTTCTAGACTGGGAATCAGGAGAACCCAGGTGTAATTCTAGCGCAGTTTCCAGTAGAAAGAGAATAGAAGGCCTCCAAGACTTCTTCCGTATCCCCTTTGTCAAAAACTCTGCCATCTGGAACGTCAGCCCCGGTGCCTTTATTTTCTTTGCAGGGCCCAAACTAGAATGCTGGAACCGGGGAAAAAGAGAGTCTCTACCCCCTGAAATTCCACCACCCCCCTAAGAGTTGGGGGAGGGACAGTCACCATAAGTAATTCAGTACTGGGGGTGGTAGCGGCTGGGAAGAGGTGCAAGAAGGGTTTCTAGGAAGCTAGGATGTTCTGTTTCTCTATCTGGCTGCTGATTGCATGCATATGTAATTTTGTGAAAATTCACCAGGCCATGTACCATGACAGTATTTCTGCGTTTGTTAGGGCTAATTGGCTTATTCACAAATGGGTGGGTCTAGATGCCAAGCGGTCACCTCCAAGGCATGAATCTGAGTGCACGTTCACTTCAGAGACTACAACAGTGATGATGAGGACAGCAGTCTTTCAATTATCAACCTTTTAGTCTGTAGGAACATTTCCATTTGTAGCACGAACTTACTGCCCTGAACTAAATGACATGTAGGCTGATAGATCTGATTCCTGTTGTGTTTCAAATTGGAAAGCTATTCTGTACCGCTTATAGCATTTCTTTGATGTCCGTGCTGTAGATGAGCTGTAGTCTGTCCAGCTGCTTACCAGAGGGGGGAAGTTTTCATTGTGCTGGGTCTTCCTGATCCAGATAATGTTATTTGAGGCTAAAAAAAAAAATGTGCTCACAACTGGCCCCATCTGCCCCTCGCCTGCCTACTTTGGTCTTAGAGCATAGGCAAGTTCCAAAAGAGAGCTGTTGACTCCTTTCAAAACTCCTTGTAGACAAAGTGCTTGCGTCAGGCACGGTCAGCTTGGTGTCCAAGTTAGCCCTTCTCAAAACTGTCACTAATGGGGTCTCTGCAGACCAAGATTTATGGGCTTCACACACTGAAGTGCACACTTTTTTTTAAGGGTGGTGAGCTTTGCCAAGGAGAAACTTGTATCCAGTTTGGATGCCTCACCTGAGCTCTCTATGAAGAGCCACGAAACGGGGCGACGGGGGGGCAACTGTGGTTGTTTGGCTAAGCCTCTTGATCTCTGCCCAGATGGCACAGGGGTTGAATCGCTTGGTACTGAAGATAATCATCAACACTTTCATGTTTGTTCTTTGTGGGGAATGTAACATCTAAAAGCCTGGGGGGTTGTGTCCACTTTGGCCCTGGCCCAGTATCTTCCTGTGAGCCCAGCAAATGTGTACGTGCTCACATAAAACTTTCTGCACACCATTTACAAGGCCTTAGCAGTGCCTGTGATCGTGATTTTACTTTTGCAAAGACTATTGAGGTGCCTCGAGAATGAATAAAAGGCCAAATTCTCAAGTACGGGTAATGGATGATGAAGAGTATTTGTTTGAAAATTGGAATCTGGTAACCTCTGGCTTCAGTTTGGGACTGGCTAATTCAATCTACAAGGCCTTTTCTGTATATACAATATGTTCTTCCATTCCTTTACTATCAAAAATACATACTCTCATTTCATGCAATTTCTTCTTTGTGTTTATTCCCTTTCAGGGCAGCCACTGCCCTCCAGTAACCAGGGTAGAAAAAAAGAAAAGTCATTGCAAACTAGACCATCTATTTTCATTTAAACAAACACATTCTGGATTCCCATCTGTAGGCCAAATGAGTGCTTCTCGCATGGTAAGAAAGATACCCCCGCGTCACACCACAGCCCTTTCTTGATGTCGTTATAGGAAGGATGGTCAGGGGCTTCATTTTTTTGGCAGCTCTCCCTCATGCAGCATCTTTCCTTTTCAGCGTACTTATCATTTCTGTCCTCAGTGTATCATCCAGAAAAGTTAACTAGAAGCATGAAAGTATGGGCAGTCTTTGAATTTGCTTAATGATATTTAGTTCTCCGTACCATCTGCTGGAGTTCTATTGAGATATCCCATGCAAAAGTCCCTCAAGCTCTTTCAATTCAACAGGTCCCAAACTAAGCATAATATTTCCTCCACCGTCCCCTGTCCCTTCCAAAACTAATTAATTAGTTAATTGATTGATTAATTGATCAAAGCCCTCCTCTCTCTTCTCCTGTTTTCTATCCTACTGGATAGCATCATCATCATCACCCACCATGACATAAACCTTATGTTTTAGGGCACAGGACCTACGTCATCCCATTTCCCCCATGACATAAACCTTAAGGTTGGACACGATTTGTTTGGGTTTCCTTAGGAGCAGATGCTGAGACAAAGATTTGAGTGCATGTAGTTTTTTAGGAAGTGACACAGGAAACACCGGGAGAGGAACGGGGAAGTGAGCCAAGGAAAAGAAGGCAGCCAGTAAAGGGAGTGTCATCCAACAGGTCACTTGCTGCGAACAGTTGGAGGCTAATTTCACTGGGGAGCTCTGGGAAGCAGTGGAGGGTGCACACCTCAGATTTTCCTACCCAAGAGGTCGGAGAGCTGGGACATTTATGCGGTCAGTCATCGATCAGTCAAACCTACTCTCAAGAATCAATTACCCAATACTCTGGTCTCCTGCACAGGTGGGCAAAGCAGGCTTCAGTGGCCACAGAGAGCCCTTGGGAACCCTCTGCAGGTGCTGGTAGTGGGAAGGTGACGTTGAAGTAGTAAAGGCCAGGTGACCACTGAAGATCAGTGAGGATGACGCATTCCCTCTTCCTCCCCCTCCACTTCTGCTCAGTTACCTTTCCTCCTGAGCTGATTCTCCCCCCACTCTCCCCCCAGCTCTCTCCTAAATGCATTCTTTTCTTTCGGTCCTAACTGCCAATAACTTCATTCAAGTCTCCATCGTTGGTCCCCTGGATTACAACAGCCTCTGGCAGGTCTCCCCATGTCCAAGGTCACCCCCACCAGGCCCTTCTCTCCATCCTGCAGTCATAACCTTTCTAGAAGGTGGATCTCATCATGTCCCCCTTGGCCCTGCTGGCTTCCCATTGCCCTCTGGAT
This sequence comes from Neomonachus schauinslandi, assembly GCF_002201575.2. NCBI lineage: Eukaryota > Metazoa > Chordata > Mammalia > Carnivora > Phocidae > Neomonachus > Neomonachus schauinslandi. The sequence continues at coordinate 80,875,562 of NC_058404.1, forward strand.
AAAGTCTAAACTTTGCACATGCACTCTCTTATACACTACCTGTTGGTTTGGGGTGGTTGGTTTTTGTTTTTGTTTTTTTGATAGTCTGTGTTTTCTTTGGAAATCGTTCCCTGCCACTCCCAAACTGAATTAGCCACCACTTTCTTTGAGGCCCTTGGATATTCAGAATTCCTGTTTACTCATCACTTTCTTAATTAACTGGAAGCTCTTTGGTGGGCATAAACAGTCTTGTTGATCATTCTATCTCCCAGAAGCTAGCACCTAATATAGTTGCCCATCAAATCTTGGGACAAAAGCATATTGTTGAAAACCATGTTGTTTGTAAGAACTAGTGTTAAACGTTCTAATGAGGGATCTGGTAAGGCTTTGATTATAACACAGATCTGTTTTTGACTACAGATAAAAATGGATCCCTTTATAATATAAGATGTGCAGTAAAGCCCTTTCCAAATATAGTTGGTCTCTCTATCTAATGTGAGTAGCACACTACCATGATGTAACTCTCTTTTTTAGAATTAAATGGCTTAGCTTGACAAGAGAAAGATTGTCGGGCTGTTGTGTTCATTTTTTTTTTCACCTTAGATATAGATCTAACTGCCAACCACCAAAGAAACTCTAGGGCAGCATTTCCGAAGTCAGAGAGTAGAAAATGGAAGTACAAGAAAAGTTTAGACAGTTTGATGTGAAAGGCCAGTAGTTGAATTACTGTTATTATTACAGTGATTTTCATGTGTAATAATAAACTTCCCAGGCATGAAATCTCCTAGGTCATTAATCTCATATTAAAAAGCTTGGAACTATTTCATACAGAATTTGTTCCCATCCGTGAGCCAACTGCTTTATCAAACGAGCTTCTCTTTTAATGTAAATTATTTTATTAAAGGACAGTGTTATATTTTGATCCAAATAGGGCAAAAGTTCACATAGGAGTCTCATAAATACAAAAGAGGGGGTGCCTGGGTGGCTCAGTCAGTTAGGCGACTGCCTTCTGCTCAGGTCATGATCCCAGGGTCCCAGGATTGAGTCTGGCATCAGGCTCCCTGCTCGGCAGGGGGTCAGCTTCTCCCTCTCCCTCTGCTCCCCCCCCCCACCGCCCCCAGTCATGCGCACTCTGTCTCTCAAATAAATAAATAAAATCTTGAAAAAAAATACTAAAGAGAAACTTCGTGTGAGACACATTTGAATTCAGGCCTGAATCTTTCTGGAAATGAAAACATCTTTTTTTTTCCTTTCAAATCATTAAAAAATTATATATGGCTTTTTCCTCTTGCTTGGGAAACATGTTCCACAAATCTTCTGACACTTCCTCAGTCGCTTCTTACGCGTGAAAGAGAGAAGCCGTTTTCTACAGCTCTCAGGCTACACAGCTCCCTCGTCTTACACCTCTCTCCTCACCTCTACGAGAGACAACGGAGTCGGCCCTGTTAGAGCTGGAAATGAACTCACGTGCATAGCTATTCTTGCCCTCAGCTCCCTGTGCTCTCAACACTTCTGCATTCTATCTCATCTCAATCTTTTCCTTCCCTTTTTTCTATTATGAGCCATTGTGGGGCTTACATGTGGCAAGACTTCCATTAAATACTCTATTAAACACGTAAATAAGAAATGAGTTCTCTAAGTTACAGAGAAATACGATGCTCCGTGTTATTTTGTGAGCTTCGAACCTGATGTTCTAGGAATTTAATCTACAAATAGACTTGAACAAGTAATACTAAAGTATATGGACAAGGACATAAGGTATATGGACAGAGATGCACTTTGCTTCATGGAGATTTGAAGCAAATTAAATGTCCATAGGTAGGGAGTGGATGAAATGAGCCATGGGACGTTGCATGGAAAACTCCACAGCCAATAAAAAGGATGAAGGAAATCTGTAGGAATTTATTTAAAAAGATGTCGAAGAGATAATGTTAGATTTACAAAACAAACACCAAAAAAACTGGCTACAGACAGCATGTGTAACATGATCCCATTTGTGTTAAAAAAAAAAAAAAAGGTGATGCATTTATGTGCACATAATATGCTTGCATGTGCATAGATAATTTCTCAACAGATAAACTGTTAACAGTGATTACCACCAAGGAGTGAAAAGGACTGGGATTGGGAGGAGAGGGATAGTAAGGAAGAGGTATTCTTTTATTTTTAAGTTTATATCCTTTGTTCTATTTTTTAAACTATTAATTTGCATTACTTTTATAACTTCTCAAAATTAAAAAAAGTAAACTATATGTTCAAATCAACTTTTCTTTTTTAGGATCTGTCATTTACACATATGATGACTTGGAGCCTTAATGAGTAATCTGTAAATTAAGTGAACTACTAAAAATATAGACAAAGCAGTGATTGTTAGCCATCTTCCTTCAGTGAGCAACCCCAGCTGGAAGCCAGTTCAGTGACTGTTTTGTACAGTTCATGAGAATATAAAGCAGGTTACAAATCCCCTTGAATGGTATGATCCCATCGTTTATAAAATGTGTGCATAGAGGAAAAAAATCACAAAGGATGGATATAGAAATATTAACTGCTGTCTCCGTTTACTTAGGATTTCAAGTGATTTTTACTTGTATTTTATGGACTTCCATTTCCCAATAAGCATATATTATCTTTGTAATCAGAAAGTATCAATAAGCTCCCTTCATTTTGAACAAAGGAGAAATTATCTTGTCCATTCTGTTGCTGAATGCTTGACACCAGATCTTTCTGGAAGTTTCTGTCATGAGGATAAGATCAACTTCCACAGAACCACATTTAAATGTGACCCCAGAAAAAAATGGTAGACTTACCAAAAGCAACAAATGTGAATGGAAATATTTTCAGCTAGAAGAGATGAAAATGTCAGGGAAAAAAACCTAGTAAGCGGTGTTTGGAAAGTAGAACCCATCTTAAGATATCAAAGTACCTCAGACTAAGGCATACTGTTTTCATGCCTTGTGTTTATTGGCACCTACTACCTTCATGATTTCCCCATCCTCTGTTACACGCACCCTCGGGTACTTTTTCCCATCCAGGCTTCCCAGTCAAAATGACTCATCCATCTGCAGAATCTAGTTCCTGCCTTAAGTATCCAGGAATGAGTCACTCAATCAGTTGCTTCTCTTTTAACTTGAATGGAATTAGGCTCAGGGACGTTCGATTGAAAGATTCATGAATGGGTGGGTCCCGGGAAAGGCAGGGGTGAGGTTATCTGGGAAATCAGTCGTATTATAGGAATGAGAGAAAGGCTGGGGAAACAGAATAATTAGGGAGTCAGATAGCTCAAAGAAGAACAATTTACAAAAAAAAGATTAGGTCCAAACTCCGGCTGTCAGTCTTTGCTAGAGTATGGCGGCGAGAATTAATTGGCTATATGGATTTTAGGTAACTATTTTGTCTTTCAGGCAAAGTGACTCATACCAATTATTTTCTTGCTCACTAATTTTGTATGTACTGTGTAGGTACTTGCCAAAAGAAAAGCAGGGGAAAATTTTACTCAGAAAAAAAAAAAAAAAAGTGTACTCTTGCAAATGCTCTTAACATGTAGGCATGCTTTCGGTATGTGAAAGTTATTTTTGACACTATTTTTGGCCAAATTGGTTTTCATTTTTATGAAAAATGTTAATTTTTAAAGCACTCCGGTCTATCTCCCAACTGTTACTTTTATCACTCGAAAATGTGGTATTTTAAAAATACCATCACTGGTGTCATACTAAGACTTGCCTTGAATTACATGCCTTTCATAGTAATTAATGTTTTTTTAAAAAGGCATTTGGACATGAAAAAGGAATAAAAATGAAAGTTCACCAAAATGTTCATAGCAGTTGTCTTTGAGTGGTGATGAATCTGTGGTTGTGTTTCTTTTTTTTTTCCCACTTGTCTCTGTTCTTCTAGTTTTCTATCATGACCATGGAACACTTTTATAAAGAAAGAAAACTAATTTATTAGAGGGAGTAAGGTGTTAAGGAGCAAAGATAAGGTTCACCATGATTTAAGTTACACCATAATAATTATTACGGTCACACGCAAGATGGGTCTTTTGTCGAGGGCTCCTAAACGTCTTGTTTTACCATGAACGAATGTTGGCAGAGACATTTCTAAAATTTTCTGTTAAATCCTGCAAGTTACTAACAAAGAGCTGTGAAACCCTCATGTGAAATACAAATATGACCACACTCATTTAAATATATATTTCAGGGGCGCCTGGGTGGCTCAGTTGGTTAAGCAACTGCCTTCTGCTCAGGTTATGATCCTGGAGTCCCTGGATCGAGTCCCACATCGGGCTCCCTGCTCGGCAGGGAGCCTGCTTCTCCCTCTGACCCTCCCCCTTCTCATGTGCTCTCTCTCTCTCATTCTCTCTGTCTCAAATAAATAAAATCTTTAAAAAAAAAAGAAAAAAATATATATATTTCAGTTTGGGTCCTTACTCAGCTCACTTGAGGAATGGTTGAAGCTTCAGGATGGTTACTTATTTTGAACTTTATAAGGGAGATTAAATTTACCTTAGGGCACCCGCTGCTAGAGAAGGACTGAACACCATCTTATTTAACTTGGTCGTGGAAATAGTGTTTCGGTGAACACTCCACCGTACCATTGCATTGCACAGCTGGTCTCATAAACGACCTTCATTTAGGAGTAATTAATAAAATGATAGCTGCTCTGGAGGATATTTTCCATAGTTCTATCAAAAAAAAATAATGAGTATTCACATTTCTGCTGCATCTTTTTAGTTTCCTAATAGAAGAGGTCAATGACAAGGACGCTCTCTGTGGCTACAGACAGGTTCACTGACTCCCCCTTCGATTGTCTGCATTTTACTCCATCAGGGTTGGGGGACACTGAGATATTATGAGATGAGGATTAAGTATAAAAGGATCTGAGTTAGGGGCACCCGGGGGCTCAGTCAGTTAAGCGTCTGACTCTTGAGCTCAGCTCAGGTCGTGAGTTCAATCCCCTGCATGAAGCCTACTTAAAAAATAATAATAATAATAAAAATAAATAAAAATAAAAGGATCTGAGTATCATTAAATATCTGATGAACAGTGTGAAAAGCCATGGTGAGGTGTGTGTACCAATGGGATGAAAAGAAAATTCATTCACTCATCCAACAAATACTCAATTGAGCAGCTATTATATACCAGGTACTTTTTAGGTCCTAGGGAACAGCAGTGAACAAAATGAAATCTCTGTCCTTATGGGGTTTACACTTGAGGGAGAAAGGCAGACAATAAACAAATAATTATACAGACTGTTTACAATATGTACACACGCACGCACACACACATATATATACATATATATAATAACATCCTAAGAACATGTTATTTATATTTATATCTACTATATAATAACATCATGGGAAAACTAAGTGGGGTGGGGGGGTCACTGAGGTAGGGTGGTGGAGAAAGCTAAGAGAGAGAAAAGGTACGGAGCAGATACCCCGAGCCAGTCTTGTTGCACCTTACACCACGGCCGGGTAGAGTGTTCTGGGCAAAGAGAGGAGTAACTACAAGGCCTGAGGTGAGGGTGAATTTGGTATGAGGAAGTGACGGCCAGAGGGAAATAAAGAATAGCTTATAGGGCTTCGTGGTGAAGAGCAGGGACTTGGGATTTTACTGCAAGTATGCCAGGAACCAGTGGAATGTTTTGAGCAGAGAAATGGCATAATCTCACTTCCATTTTAAAAAGTTAATCCGACTCTTTCTTATTTAATCTTTAAAGCCTGAATAAAGTCCCCTGAAAGGCTTAATGGAAACAGAGAAGCCGTGCATAAAGATAAGAGAGGCAAAGAAAGTTAATTTAATTTGCTGAATATTATTTTTATTAAGTGGATGGAATCTGTGCATATCCCTTTCATAATTATTGATTGTAAGTGTTGCCCAATATTTGTCTCTTTTTCTTACTATTGAGTTATTTTAAGAGAGATTATATTTTTACTATGTTTAGTTGAAATTTTGATTTTCTTTCTCAGTTATTTAAAAATGACTATCTAGATATTTAACTGAATATTTATGGAAAAAGTCTAACAATTCAACCTAATAAAAAGGCTTAGAAGTTACAGAATTTGAGATCAGAAATTTTTTAAAACAACAAGACAAATTCATTATTTAGAATTCATTGTAGAAAAGTGAATGCCTTCATAAGAAAAGTGACTTTAGCTTCACACAAGAACTGCTCCAGTATTGTTTGTAAAGAGTTCTGTCAGAGAACTATAAATTCGCCAATAAAACTGCAAATTACTCTAACAGATGCTTACAAAGCGTGCCTAGAGGCTATTGTATATGTGTGTTTTGCCAGTTCTGGCAATGAAAAGGTGATTTACAATCCTAAAACCACTAATGATGGCATTTTACAAATGTTATACCCAATTATATTGTGTACGACAATAAAATTCATTATTTACAACAGAATTCCTAAATATTTGTTACATACATCCATACTGACAATCAGAAGGACTCATATTTGCTAGCACATACTATGAATCTTCTGGAGTGGGGGATTCGCCTTTGCTCCATTCATGGAAATAGTACTGAATAAGGAATTTCTTTGCCTTCCATACTGAGAAAGACCACCAAGTACTAAATTATCAAAAACCTAGTTACTAAGTAAGATCGCTACCATCACTGATGGATTCAGGTTCAAGACAACCCTTTGGCATATATGCCACATCCCACGCACGTATCGCCAATAATCCTAAGATGTTGAAATCCCTTAAAAAAAAGTATTTTGTTACCCATAATATCTGAGGAAACGTAGCTTCTTCATAGACTTTTCAAGACTTGCATTATACAAATATATATTTTTAGCAGCTCCATTTTTAAGTGGTTGTTTTGTTTTGCTTTGGCCACCAGAATAGAGTAGGTGATTCTCTAGTCTAGACCTGTTACCATATCATTTTTCAGCCAAGCCATTCAGAGGCAGTTTGCTAAGATAGGGAGTGAGATAATATGTTTCAATGATAAAATAAATAGTCCACTCCTTGTTGGCAAGCTGTGAGGTTGACTACTTAATATTGAGCTAGAGAGTGAGTGTGAATTACAGTTTCCTCCAGGATGATGCAAGCTTCGAAATTCGCTGGGGTAAGGGGCGAGGGTGGAGAGACAAACCTTTACCAGTGGTCCAATGATACCCATTTTCACTTGTGTGTGTGTGTGTGTGTGTATGTGTATTCATTTCCTTGCTGCATGTGAAAGCACGCTAGTCAAAAATCTCTAAAAGGGCTTTGCAATTTTATTTTTTTTTTAAGATTTTATTTATTTATTTGACAGAAAGAGACACGGTGAGAGAGGGAACACAAGCAGGGGGAGTGGGAGAGGGAGAAACAGGCTTCCCGCTGAGCAAGGAGCCCGATGCAGGGCTCCATCCCAGGGCCCTGGGATCATGACCTGAGCCGAAGGCAGATGCTTAACGACTGAGCCACCCAGGCACCCCGGCTTTGCAATTTTAAACAGAAATCTCCACTTAAGGGATTTTATAGTTAAAAAAAAGAAGTTCTTTTTTTTAGATTTTATTTATTTATTTATTAGAGAGCGAGCGAGACAGAAACAGCATGAGAGAGGAGAGGGTCAGAGGGAGAAGCAGGTTCCCCGCTGAGCTGGGAGCCCGATGTGGGACTCGATCCCAGGACCCTGGGATCATGACCTGAGCCGAAGGCAGTCGCTTAACCAACTGAGCCACCCAGGCGCCCCCCAAAAAAAGAAGTTCTTAAGTCAACTAATTGTTCCCTAGCAATAGTGGCCGCTCTTCAGGGTAGCACGCCACATATTAGAACAAGTTATAACAAAAAGAAATGAATTTAAGGAAAACTGCATCCATTTTGAGAAAGTGGATTTTTTTTTTTTTATGCATAAATAACCCAACCAGGATGTTCCTGTGTGTGTAGCACACTGAATGCATTGAAGTCATTTTTGTTTTATTGAGGAACTGGGATAAACCTGCAGCTAGACCTTTGGGAAATCATTACTGGCTCAAGCTAAATGATACTGCTGACTTTATTCTGTTCTTAGAGTTTGGGGGAGTCATAGACACTGATTCATAAGGAATCCTTTGATCAATTGGAAAAACCTCTCTGCTCGGAAGGAAGGCAGAGACGACGTCTCACAGGTCAGATTGTGTGGTTGACATTCTAGAGATGATGATATTAACTCCTCCCAGATTACCTCCATAACACTTTCCAGATCCTTTTGCAAACAGCCGGATTCCAACATGACTCTTGGTTTGTGCAAATGAAGAACTAGGAAGTGATTCTGATACATTGTTCGGTAGCAAAGAAGTGATTTTCTTACCCTCTTGCAGGTGGTAACAAGCTTGGGCTCTTTTTTTTTTTTTTTTTGATTGCTGAGATGGGTGGCATTAAAGAAGTTTCTGGAAGAAAGAGTTGTAAGTCTGCACTAGGGAAAGGATATTTGTTGTTGTTTTATGTACTGGTTTTGATAGAGTTGGACTCTTAAGAGACTTTATCATAATAAAGTGGAATGATGTACTGAGTTGGTATATCTTTCAAGCTTTCTTGACAAAAACCTAGAGTAAATTTCACGTTTATATATGAGTATGTGTTTGTGTGTGCTAAATGACGATGTAAAATATACAGAGAGGTTGTATAGAGGTTGACTGATAGATACAGATGAATGAAACAATCTTCACACATGTACCATATCTAATATTTTCTAATCTATCCAATTTTATTTCACCTTTTTTTAAATGCTGGTCAAGACCCTCTAAGTTCATTTCATGATCCGCCAGTGGGTCACAACTAGACATTTGGACATCACTGGGCTAATGGATAGGGATCCCTGGAGTCTTTTCCCACCTTTGAGTTCCCTTCTGGCAAATCCAAGAACTACCATCTTTGGTTTTGACTCAGCAGGGTGGTTTGTGTCAAGCACCTTGTGGATCCAAATTCCCATTTGGATTGAAATAATCAGATCACTCCAGAACCAGACCTTTGAAGCTGTGCCCTATTGTATTAAAAACAAACAAAACAAAAGAAACCAAACCCTTGCCCAATGTGGTCTGGTAATATTTGTGTTTGTATCTAGTAAGAAAGAGAAAGTAACAATGTTTTACATTTGAGTGAATTTCATTGAAGAACAAAGGTCTCTGAATGGCTTTTCAAAATCTTAAAGTAGTGGCAAAGTGTACTTAAGTGGGAAGAAAAAGAAGAAATTTTTAAAGTTCTGCCTTTAATTGAACTACTAGGGTCCTTAATACCTGAAACTAGTCTTTGGTTTTGCACCTTCTTGGATATAGGTAACTGTGACAATGCCCAGCCTTCATTCTTATTCAGTGTGTTAGATAAGGGATAAATAACCCTCTCTCCCCAATGTGTTGCCTTTAATTTCCATTTTTGGAAATAATCTCTTCCTCTGAATAGATCACCCTTCCTGCCATCCAACCTCCCTACACACCCCCCACCACCACCACCACCACCTCCATGAAGGGTAAAATGCTCAGATTAAAGTCATAGAGGTTTTTGGTTGCTGGAAATGATGGATTGCAGTAATGAGCTAAGCTTTTAAAAGCATATGTAATACTCAAAGAGAAAAGAATATATGTCTTGGATTCCACCCACTCCAGAAATCAGCAAAGAGAGAATTCTCTCAGTTAAAACATGTCATTTTCATCCCACCCTTGGGGCATTACTTCTGCTTTGTTGATGAAAATGAACATCAAATTGATTGGCTTCCCACACCCTGACAATCAGTAATTATGCCAAAGGTGCTGGGGACCTTCCTGATGAGTGTAGTGATCCAAAAGAAATGCAAGGTGACAGCTTTTCTCTCACCTCACCCCCAGAGTTCCATCTCAGGACAGGTGACAGGCCTGACGGATCATTTCAGAGTACACTTCTTCCCCCACTCTTTCTCATAGAAAGATTTTGAAGATACTATTCGCTTTGAATGAGCAGATCCCATGGAACATAGAACAGTTCCATTCGCCAAAATAGATTCAACGCTAAGTACTGTGAGAGGTATCAGGGTAGAAGAACTTGACGGGTGGGGCTAAAAAAGCTTACGTGTTTGAAAATACCTGCAAATCATTCTCACTTATTACACATATATAATATCCAGATGTCTGAAAATAGGGTGCTAGCAACATATGAAGGCTAAAAGGAACTGGAAGTTGAATAGGGCAATGCTCTCAATTCTGACGGGTCAGATTTTCTACTATCATTAGAGTTTCTGTAAAATAATTCTATTCATACACAGAGGGTTATTATTATTTTTTTTTTACTTCACACAATTATTTTCATCTTAACCTTGGATAGAGGAAGTTGGAGTAAGAGTTAAATGTGCTTGGAATTATGCCTATGACTTTTTTACTACCCTGTGAATCTTCTTATTGAAATCTTGGTGAACTTCTTAATTTAAAAAACAAGAATCAGCTCATTCTCCTTGCCCCTGCTAATCACCGGGGCACCACTATCATAGAAAAGTATATTAAGGATCTACCTGTCTGTATCCCTGCTAGAATTTAAATAGTCGCAACCTCTGCCTCCCCAAAAGCTGCCACCTGGGATACATGAAATGTAGGGTTCTCAACTGGGGAGTGATTTTACTTCCCAGGGAACATTTAGCAGCGTCTGTGATATTTTTCATTGTCATGACCAAGGGGAAGGATGCTACTAAACATCCTGCAGTGCATGGAACAGACCCTACAACAAAGAATGATCTGGTCTAAAATATCAATAGTGCTGAAGTAGAAACTCTGCCTTAGGTGTTGGCAGATGTATACCAAGGGCATGTTGAAACTAAAACTCATAGACCAGATATACAAACTAAATAATACCACTTCAACTGTGTGTAAACAGGTATTTCTAGAAAATGTTTCAAGTTTCTAAGGGACAGTTTGGTTATTTAATAGCTCTATTAACACTTGCACTTGTTTCATAATAAACAACTGGTCAATTCTGACACTATTTCAGTAGAACAGTGGTCTAAAAACAAGCATTAAAGATGACAGAATCGTGCTCATGAATTATCATTAAAATCTCAGGAAACAGAGAATATGCATTATAGAATGAGAGTCCTACACCCCCAAAACGAACAGAACATCCTTTAAATGACACAAGAAATTACATGTATTCATTAGGATAATGTTTTGGCTGTAACAAAAGCCAGAATAGCAGTGGCTTAAAATCAGTACAAGTTTCTCTTTCTCTTATAGAGCAGCCAGAGTGTAAACAGTGCGGGGTTCCTGTGGTGGCTTCAGGCTGCTCAGGCTCTTTCTCTCTGTCTTGTTCTGCCATCCTTGGCAGATGGTTTCCATCTCATGGCCCAATATGACAGCACCATTGCTCACCATCCTATCCACATGCTAAATAGCAGGGAAGCAAGAAGGAAGTCAAGGGCATGACCCCCTTTGAAAGTCAAGATCGGAGGCTGTGTACATCACTTCTGCTCATCCTCTTGTCCAGAACTTGGTCACGTGGCTATGGCTACCAGTTAGGGAGGCTGACAGTGTCTTGTTATGGAGTCCCGTGTCCAGCTAAAACTCGAGGTGCCTTTATTAAAGAAAGAAGAAACCCATGGGTGTTGGAGGACAGCTAGCTGTCTCTACCTCAAATATCTTGTCTTAGGTTAATTCAAGGTCAAGGAACCGAAAGACTGCTTAGTAATTCCAAACGGCCTTTGGTGAGGATAGAGGTCAGAGACTATGATGGCGTCCACCATGGCCTGTTTTTTCACTCTGTTACATTAATCTGAAATCACATGAGAGGCAGCACTAGGGCAAGAGCTAAACCCCCAGGGTTCAACTCTTAGCTCTGCCACTTGCTCGCTGAGTTGATTGTAAGCAAGTTTTCTTCCACTCTCTGTGCCTGGACTTCCTCCTTTTGTAAATTGCTAAAGATAATAATATCTAACTCATAAGGTTATAACAAGGATGACTGAAGTAATACGTGTAAAACACTCAGAATAGTCCTTAACATAGCACCTGAGACTAAGAGCTCTAACCATTGTTATTGTGGGGGTTCCTGCACCTGACTGATTTCATATCAGCTGATTTGAGCCTTAATTTATTTTTTTTTGAGCCGTATCTTATTAAGCACATAAATCTCTGTTAATTTCATTTGGTTTTAAAATCTCAATAAATATGGGTTGCTTTGATCTAATTTTGAGTTGTAACCCTCACCCCCAATAAAGTATCAAAATGTAGGATTTGACAAAACAAATGAATAAACAAACAAACAAAAAGCAGAATCAGACCTATAAATATAGAGAATAAATAGCCAGTTGCCAGAGGGGAGGGAGAACGGGGGATGGGCAAAGTGGGGGAAGGGCGGGCAGTGGGAGATACAGGCTTCCAGTTATGGAATGAGTAAGTCGTGGGGACAAAAGGCCCAGCACAGAGAATATAGTCAGTGGTATTGTAACAGCCTTGCATGGTGACAGATGAGAGCTAAGCTTGTGAGGGTAGCATAATTCACAGAGTTGTGGAATCTCTATGTTGTATCCCTGAAACTAATGTAACATTGTATGTCCACTATACTTCAATAAAAAAGAAAGTCGGATTTGATCTGAAATGAAGATAAGGCTAAACTGGGATTGATGTAGACCTGAGCTAACTCATGAACCAGCGGACTGCCGGCTTCTTACAATGAAGCCACATCAGAGGGCAAGCTAGTCAGTGTAGACAACGAATGCTCCAGCTGCTTTGTCAATAGATAACCTTGCCTCACATTAGTTGATTTCTCAGCAGATGTCAGAGATTTCTGGTTTGATCTAACAAAGTTCACTAAACTTGATAATTTTCTTTACTCCTCAGTAAAGGAATTTAAGAACTCACAGTAAAAACACTGAAACTCAGAAGATCTATAAATGGCTGTAGTTGTCTTACTTTCTACACTATTTTATATTTCAACATCTTGTAGCAGATATCCGTCCCTGACATTTTGTCTCTTCAGCTCTAATAAGCAAATGACTAAAAATAAGGTTAGAATATCTTTAAAGCTGCAAACATGCTTGTGTGTGTGTGTGTGTGTGTGTGTGTATCAAAGAAAAAATCCTATATTGATGATAGTATAGTTTGGCCCCTAAAACACCCATGTTCTTTGTTAGGTCATTGCATACTTTTTATTAGTGTAAATTTTGAAAGCAGGTCACTATCTTACCGCTATACGAAGTGATAGAAATGCAAATCATGTATATTGCTGTACTGAGGACAGGAGGTATTTTCTACAGGCTGTAACATACTCTGGGGCGAATGTGAAGTTAGTGCGAGCAGCCAAACTCCAGTACACAAACCTTTGTCTTGATTTTCTTCTCAGTCCCTTTGGTCCTCACAACATAAAACTTAACAGGATGATTCTCTGTCCATTTCATCTTAAATTCAGGGAAGAAGGATAATAGTGACTCTATAGCAATTATTATTATTTTACCAACAGAAAATGATAAAGAAAATTTCATACGGTCATATGGAAATGAAAACCTGTGCCAAAATATTTAGTAGGTTGGCTGGTAAGCACTCAGAAGTCGTATGGGTTTAACAACCAGTACAATGGGAATTTTCAGATAAATCATTTCCATTTCTACCACGGAAGCTTTGATCTCTTAAAACTCAACATATTATAGTATAAACTGGAAATTAGTCATGACTTGAAGAAACAGGTCTTAGGGTGTTAATTCCTCCACACAGAAAAAGAAACATTCCACTCCTTACCTCTTTCTTTTTAAAATAAATGAATACAGGAAACAAAGGCATTGAAGGAGCCCATGGGAATGGAGACTAGTTGCCTTACATTGGTGAACAAGCTACAATGAAAGGGGACAAAGTCCAGGGGCGCCTGGGTGGCTCAGTCGTTAAGCGTCTGCCTTCAGCTCAGGTCATGATCCCAGGGTCCTGGGAAGGGGCCCGTCATTGGGCTCCTTGCTCTGCAGGAGGCCTGCTTCTCCCTCTTCTACTCTCCCTGCTTGCGTTCCCTCTCTCGCTGTGTCTCTCTGTGTCAAATAAATAAAATCTTAAAAAAAAAAAAAAAAAAAGAAAGGAGACAAAGTCCATTTCCTATAAGGCAGCATTTGTGAATTGGGGGGCTATAAGGAATAATCTCCTAAAAGTTTAGGGACTTCACAAATCTTTTCTTGGCCAACTTGAACAAAGCATAAGACTCGTGAGTGACCAGGTAAACAGTTGTAACTTGATAAAAAGATAATCCTCTGGCTATTATTATATAAGAGCAGTAGAGGGAGTGTCTGTAAAGGTCAACATGAAGCTTTTGAAAATAATTTTACATAAAACCAAAGAGTTTGCCTTTAAGGGCAAGATCTGTACTTAATCTGTTCTCTAGGGTCTCTCTTCTCCAACACAGAGACTCCTGCTCTCACTTGAACCAAGTATGATTTATTTGTGGGAGACTCTTCAACACCTCAGTGTTTGTTTTGGAATATGAGATCATACTAGGATTCCACTGATTAATCATCATTGCAAATGTAGTCCCAGAATTGTGTAACTCGGGGCTGTCCTTGGAAGGACACCCCCAGCATGTCCACTTCTGATTCGCGTGTGTGGTTTGGTTCAGGATCTTTGAAAAGGGGACAGCACCTACCATAGAGGTTGTTGGGAAGAGCAATGATATAACTTACACCAGGTACTTTACAGAGTGCCTGGCACATCATTAACTCTCAGTAGATTTTATTATTGGTGCTGTTGCCATATTTCCTGCACAGGTGTTAAGAGGGTAAATGGAGAGATAATACCAGATCTTTAGGGTTGGTTAGAAATTCAATTTGCAAGTGATGAAATAAAGTGTACCTCCCACCCTTCTTCCTACCACTAGTTCACTGCTCCTGGCTCCTACCGTCCTCCCCCTCCACCCTTTCCTCCCCCACCCTCCCCCTTCTCTGCCACTCAACCAGTGTTACCAGTTTTCATGGCATCCTTCCAGAGATACTGTATATACAGACAAGTGAAAACATATCTGTGTATATTGATACTTATTTTTGGAACATTTATCTTAAGCAGCCCTCCACTTGAAACAGTAGAAAACCTCCTTTTGAGCTGATAATTAAAATGGGAAATGAAGTAGTAGTCTCTTCCCTCCGTTGTTGCAAATGGCAAGGTTTTCTACCCTGTGGAATCAATGGTTACATCTTTCCCCATTGAACAGGATATGGAGGACGTTAGCATCCTTTTGATAGGATGCACATCAAGGCCCAAAGAGGTGGTTCAGTGGAGTCACAGTGGAGCATATTACTGCTCCATTTTATCTCCATAGAGAGACAAGATTATTTAACTACTAGGCCAAATATATGGGTGCCCAGAATTGACAACCAATTCTCTCTTTTACACATTTTTATATGATGTTAGTTGACTGGCTCCCAACTGAAAGGAAGTCGGAAGCCTTAGTTGAGGTGCCACTGATATAAGAGACCCTACTCTAGCTGAACAGGTACAGCAAAGAACTTCAGAAAAATGAAAGCTGCTTCTGCTTCTCTTCCTTTAAATGTGCTCATTGCCCTGCATACTGGGACCTAATTGAATCGTGATTCCGCACTTCCCCATTCTGTCCCCTTAGGACAAAAAGGGGTTAGAAGGACAAAGTTACAATTATCATGGTGCCTTAGTAATGTGGTAATGTTATCTATAAGTAATGCAATGAGGGAAGAAGAAGCAGACGCGGTCACTCCCCATAAGTAGCTGTTGGTGACTGATGTCGTTTGGCAGGTACACGTGTGTGGTTAACGGACCTTGTGTAGGTATCGTGGTTTGCCATTTGGGTTAAACCTTCACTTTGGAAGAATAGGTGTGCCTGTCTGTTTGAAAACCTTCCCTTTGGAAACTCACTTTTTACCCAGGATTACTGCCAGGCAAGTATTTGGGGTTTGGTGTTACTCGGTGCTCTGTTCTGCTGAGGATGTTATTGGTCTCCTTAACAACAGAAATAGCTCTGTGGATTTGGTCTTGATAAGTAAAGAGGTTTTCCATTGGCCTTTATGGATGGTGTTGGGTATGTGTGTGCTTTTTAATCGGAGAAATGGAGATATCTCTAGGAGTTTCACCTGACATTATCTCCTGTAAGATTAGAATGTGACCACATTTTCAGCTCCGAACCCACCAACAGGACCTTGAGGCAGATTCATACGCTGAAAAAACAGCCATACGCTGCTCATCAGAATGTGGCAGCATTCCAATTCGAGGAGTATTTGTGAGTCCTCATATTAATATTAAATGCAAGAATCTTTGTTCATGCAACGTGAAGGTTACAAATGTGCACATGCCAAAATTGGGAAATAGCAGAAAATAAGATTCTCACGGTGACATCTGTTCTCCACTATAATACATGTTCTATAATACAGTGTACAGTTTGGAGAATGATTAGTTATGCAAAGACTTCGGTCTGTGGTGTGATTAAGAACCTGAACTTCAGCATGTGGGGAAGCAGGGGGGAGGAGGTGAAGAGGGCACTAAGCTAAGACTGGTTCACTGCCAGTGAGGATTTTACTGTATGACACTAGGCAATTAGCTCACCCACACCTCAGGCTCTCTCGAAACTAGAAGGAATAATGTGCCTTCTTTTTATTTATTTATTTATTTATTTTTTAAAGATTTTATTTATTTATTTGACAGAGCGAGAGAGCACAAGCAGGGAGAACAGCAGAGGGAGAGGGAGAAACAGGCTCCCCGCCAAGCAGGGAGCCTGATGTGGGGCTCGATCCCAGGACCCTGAGATCATGACCTGAGCCGAAGGCAGACGCTTAACCATCTGAGCCACCCAGGCGCCCAATGTGCCTTCTTTTTAGTTCTCCCTAGTTCACAGAACGTGAGGCAAAGATTCTGCTGAGGGGAAGTCTCCAAAGAATGTTGAACTTTCATCATCAAAGTTAGAGGTAGTGGCTTTCTGTTATGGGGTGGGAAGAGGCACCACAAAGACCGGGACTTCTCAGTTTTGTCTGTTTGCACGTGATTTATATGAATTTACATCTATCATACATCAATGCATATATTCCCTCCTTTGCCTATAATTAGTGAAATCTTAATCAAATCAACAAGTATTTATTGTCTCCTATATTTAAGATCTGTGTAAAGATAGAGGAGAAGTAGAGATGCTTTCAAAGATGACCAAATCAGAATATATAAGTAAACTACATATATACCACCTACAGTACTACAGGACACATAGCTGGAATATATTGCATTTTTAGTACAGTGGAAGGAAGTGCCACTGTTTGTTCAAATCTGTTATTTGATTTTTTAATAGTTTGGTCCATAGCTGAAATATACAATTGATATTTTTATATTTAATTTATTTGATTTCCATTCAATTTTCAAATGAAATGAAAGATACTTTTTTTTTTTTTTTTTAAGATTTCTCCTTTTGCTGAACTATTTTGGAATTGTATCATTGAGTATTATCTGTTTCTTCACATATTTTCAGGCCAATAGATATTTACATGTCTGGTTTGTGAGCCAAAAATCCATTTTTTTATTCTTTCAATCCTGAAATGATTAAATAGAAGTGGCTTAGATTTTCCATTTATTTCTGTAGATAAAGATAATGCCCTAACTTTCATATACAAGCTCAATTCTTCAGACCCCTTGTGGTTAGGATATCTGTTTGGAATAGGATTAAATTTACTTTAAGCCTTCCGCAGTGTATTTAACAGGGACATTGGTGTTCAAGGCAGCTGATAAGACTGTGTTTTCTTCTGAGACCATAGAATGCAGTGACGCTTGCCACCTAGGAAAGAGAAAAATGAAACACATGACCCTGGCCTCCGTAGGACCTGGTCCAAATCAAGGTCATCAGCCTATGAAAATCTCCAAGCCCGCAGCTAGTCAGCCTTTTTCTACTTTGATACAGAGACTAAAGATCCTTCACAAAAACGAGTGACACACCCCATGGACACACCCAGAGGGTTACAGCAGTATAAGGGAAGCCAGAGATTACACGTTCCTCTAGGTTGAGTATCCTGGGTTCAGATCCTGGCTCTACCTCTGAGCAGCTCTGTGAAAACAGGCCGATTCCTTAATGGTTCTGAGTTTTGATTTCTCTCATCTATAAAATGAAGATAATAATGAGACCAATCTTAATGTATTGTTGTGAAGATTAAATGAAATAATGCAAGCACAGGACTTAGCCTCAGCACCGTGCCTGGAACAAAATAAGTGCTAAGTAAACCTTAGCCCAAGATATTCGAACTTTTGACAATGATATTATTATGGAGATGGCCTGATATATTTATTTTAAAAATAAAACATTTGCCAACTCTGTTACTTATTATTCTTGGTAACAAATTACCAGTGCTGCCAATCACTATGGCATACTTTCATAGGAAAATACTAACAATCTTTTCCCTTCTCTCCTAGCTAACAAGGTATTTCCCTATCCTGTCCTTGATCCCCACCTGGGGGGAAAATCATTAAATAAACCAACAAACAGAAATTTCCACCATATGAAAACACATAACTCTGTTTAATCAAATAGCATTTCTGGGTCAAGGAGAAAAATATTTGTGGTCAGTGTTGCCTTAAGATGTTAAAGCTGACATCAACTAACATAAATTTTATAATGTGCTAAAGCCCAAGGTCAAGAGAAAGGCAAAATAGAAGAGTTATATTTTCTATTAATACAGAATTGAATAGATTAGGAGCAGAGAGAGAAGAAGACTAAAAATTTGAAACTGGTTGTAGTCACACAAGAATATTGCAGTGTCTTGGAGCTGATAAGGGCTTTAAGGAAATTTAGAAATCTTTAAAGGAATGGGTGATATGATCAAAGCTTGTCCATAAGAAAAGAGGACTAGAATAATTGAGAATACCAGTGGATTCCAATCTTAGTGAAGAGAAGTGCAGAATCCCTAGAGGCTTACTTGAATAATATTTGGAAATGGCTGTGACTCGAATTTTAAAAGAAACATACTAAATATTTTTAAAGTACAGTAGAGGTGTGATGCATAGCACATCATATAATTTTAGGAGTAAGTGGACATTAAAATCTTCGTACCTTAGGAGGTATTCCGAAAGTCTGTATTTTCATATTTTATCGTATTCTGCTGTTTTCCTTTAGTTTATTCATCCCCACATCTATTCAATAAATACATATTGAGCACCTAGTTCAACACTAAACAAGAGAAAAAAGATCCCTCTTTTTGCCCAATTCTATTTGCCCAGACAAGGATAATGTCTTTTTCTCAAGATGTTCTCATATGGGTCTATACTTTCTAATAATTCATAGAGGGAAACTCTTTCAGAGTTAAAGATTTGCCATCACCTAATACTCAGTGGGGTAGCTCCACACTTGAGTGCCTGTTTTTTCCTTCCCTAGGAAAAGTTGGAAAAATAGTCATTATAGGGTCTTATTCTGGGGCAAGTGAAAGCTGACCTAGAAGGAATTTGGTAATTAAAATTTATGTAATCAGTGCTCAGAGTTTTGATATGCAGCAAGCCGTCAGCAGTCGAGAGCTAGGAAGAAGCGGGAGGAAGTGGGCGAGAGAAATGAGGCGGAAGCTCTGAGTCCATCATTCTGTCCATTTAGATCCTGGGGGAAGTGTTTGGGTTGCCCCGATAAAGACAGACTTGTGTTTGCGATAGGCTGTCCCTTACCAGCTGGGTGACCTTGAATTCATTCTTCAACCTCCTTAAGCCTGCTACTCCTTTTTCTTTTCTTTTTTTTTGTAAAATGGGAATGGTAATGTCAGTAACTAATGCATAGTGCTGTTATAAGGTTCAATATAATATGTGTAACCTGCATAGTACAGTAGCTCACACAATGGTAAATCCTCCATAAACGTAAGCTATTGTGTTCATTATGCATTATCTCCTTGATACACTTTTAACAAACTCTGATACTGTTTTGCATAATGGAGATAAACTGCCAAAATGGGGTGAAACTAGTTATACAGTTTAAGCCTTTCTCTGTTACAATTATGTTCAGCTTACCACAGTGACTTAACCAAATGGGCATCTGGGTTTTTTTCCACATAAGAAGGAATTCCGAAATAGACAGGATGGGGCTGGTGTGGCTGTTTGAGGACCCAGCCTCCTTCTGATTTTCTGCTGTACCAACCCTTATTAGATGCCTTTCATCTGCATGGTTGAAAGAGGGCTGCTCTACCTCCAGACATCTGAGGAAGAAGAGCCCAGGGTGAATGGCCTTTTTACAAGACTGTCATTTTTTCAGGGAGTGGGGGAATGTCAGAGACTCTCTACCCAGGAACTCCTACCTATATCTCATCGGCCCAAACTGTTTTTCCTGCCTAGCCCCTAACTGCAATGGAGGCTGGGAAGGGAAGAGCATGTTTTTAACTGGGCACACAACCACCCTAAAAATAAAATAACTTGTAGCTCTGTTAGATATTACATAAGCAATCAGCAGGGTCTGTTACAAAACCACAAGAAGGACATAGCTCCCAGACCTGATGGTTTTCTAACAAAGATTTATAAATGTCCTCAACATTAGGACATTCTGACAACATCTGCTGAGACTTTAAGTCCTACTACCGTCATGAAGAAGAGAGATGATCGCTGATCTATGGATTTGGCAAGATAATAACCAAAGTCCTTTAGATGTGACTCCTGGATCAATATTGTCAGTTTGCTTTCACATTGCAACGTAGAATCAGGTTGCCATTTAGTTCAACAATCATGATCTTGGTGATGTGACTGTCTCATGTATTCAATAAGCACTTGTTGAGGACCCACTGATCTTGGAAATGCAAGTAAGGGGAAAATGTAGACACAGCATCCAAATTCCCAATGGATTTTTTTTTTAAGTTAAGTTAGACAGAGGTGACAGAAGCTGGTGGTGATGCTCCATGTTTGGATGCTTAGAGAAGTTCCCTGAAGTGCTCAAGTTCTGTGTGATCAGCCTCACTGGAATTAGGGGTACCAAGTCCAAGCCGTTTTTGATCACCAGAGGATTCGAGGTCCAGTTTTCTTCTATTGACTTAAAATGCCCTGCACAAAAAACAAACAAAAAAAACAGGTGTAGGAAGCATTTATGATTCTTTACCAGCTTAAGAGATTACAAGTCAACCAGTAAGGATTTCATTGAGGCTAACTATTGCCCAGCACTAAGCAAAAAATGTCATCCAACTTTTCTGGGTTGATCCCAGGATGTTTACTAAGAACCAGTTTCACAAACCGTTCATGGTTGTAGACTTTGGCATTGATTTCTCAAGGCTGAAAGGAGCCCGAATGAGACTGTGGGGCAATTGCTTAAGTACTTTGGACTTCAGTTTCCTTAAATGTAAGAAGAGAACTTTGGAGAAGAGGATCCTTAAGGTGCTTCCCTGACCTAAAGTTTGGGGCAGGATGGAGCCTTCATAACTATGGAAGTCTTGATTCTGGTACAAGTTGTGGGGTGCCCTGGGGTGGGAGAAGGCCTAGAATTTATGCCTTGGTTTCTTCCTCATGGAAATATAAGAGTTGGATTCGAAGGAATCTGTGTCCTCTACTTGATCTAATGTTCTATTGAGTAGAGTTTGATAGAACTCCCTCCCAAATTCTACCAGCTGGGTTTATTTCACAGAAAGTTTTGGAGAAATGCTTGATGGGTTTCATCTTCCCAGGGCCTGTGCGTGGACTCTCCTAAGTTTGTTAAGCAGTAAAGTTTGAAAGGAGCCTACAGAAGATCAAGCCTGTGAACTCCTATGCCTAAGAAGCACCACCCAGTGTTTTTAACTGGTCACAGATTGACCAAAACGATCACTAAATTCTGCTGTCCTAGCTGATCATTGAATTGAAGTCTTGACCGGCAGAAAATCCCATGCTTTGGCAGAATGTTTGCAATGGTCCTTAAAGGGGATTTGGTTACACAAAGACCTGCAGAGAGGTGACCCTAGGGAACCTAATAGATCTGTTAGGACTAAGTTACCCTAAGTTGAAGTGACCTTTAAAAAGGAAAAAAAAAAAAAAAAAAAAACCCATTAAGGCTATAGAAGAACTGCAAGCACTAGAGCAAAGATGTCAACTCCCCCAAAGAGTCCTTCACCACAGCTGACTCCTTAATTCACAAGCAGCCCTCAGAAGGTGGCAGCTTGTTTTAAGCAGAGGCCTGCAGAGCTCATGCAACCAAAGGATGAAGCCCACAGGGCCATGATCTAACCAGATAATCACCTATCCAGGATTCTGACTCTAAATGCACAGGATTTCAGAATTTCAGTTGAGATCGGCCTTGAAACTCCAGGCTTGACAATGAAAGAAAGAAATGATCAAAATACCGTCTGTCATAATGGAAAACGCAGGCGGCCCCAGAGCCTCTTCCTCATGCAGCCGCCAATGCAGATTTAGTCAATCTGGACAGTTCGTCATGCGTTGAGGTCACATTTTGGCCAATCTTTTGCTTACGGCTTTAACCAAATAAAGCCTTCTCCGCATTTCTCTTGCCAAAGTCAGGTTGAGAGATGGTTCTTTGAGAAGATTGTTTTGGCAGGAGATACAGAGATCTTCTCACACAGCAAAATGCACCAACAAAGCCAAACAGTTCACCAGTTGGGGGCTAACTGGTGTTCAAATGGAAAAGAAGCAAACTCAAGTCCTTTCCTTTGCCCTGCTTGTTCTTTTTTTGGTATGTTTTGCTGAGGGGTGGTGGTGGTGGTGGGGCTTGTTTGTTTGTTTACCAAAAATGTGCCCCAAGTGTCAAATGAAAAGCCCAGGGGAATTTTCTTCAGGAATAACTAGTTTACCTCAGAGGGAAATGGCTTTTAGGATTTTCCCATCTGATCTTCCTCTTGTTCCTTCTTTATTCTGACTCTCGACATACTACAGTTTCTAACTTCTCTGTGGCTGGAAAAATTCTAGGCTGACACTTTCAAGAAGAAAAACGGAAAGAAATCTTAGTGTCTGTGAATTGTTGCTAAATCTGCACATGTCCACTTGTAACCAAGAATATTAAACTCAGAGCCAAAGGACAGGAGGAGAAGAAAAATCCCTTCCTTGTTTGTTGTAGCCTTTGGCATGGATCCCAAAAGGCTTGGAGGAGCTTCGGTGAGCCCGAGGGTCTGAAGTCTCTGCTCTCCCAGAGGCATGAGCCAGGTTACCTGGGATAATTCACTTCTCTAGGCCTCAGTTTCCTTATAAGTAAAAAGAGAACACTGAAGGAGAAGATCCTTAAGGTTCCTCCCTGAACTAAGGTTTTGGGCAGGATGGAGCCTTCATTACTATGGAAACCTTGATTCTGGTACTCAACCCTATACAAGTTGTGGGAGAGGGACTGGAATGTATGCCTTGGTTTCTTCCTCTTGGAAACGAAAGAGATGGATTCGAAGGAATCGGAGTCCTGTACTTGATCTAATGTTCCTTCGAGTCTGTCAGGCTCCCTCCCAGATTCTAGCAGCTGGATTTATTTCATGGAAATTTTTCGAGAAACACTTGCTGGGGTTCATCGTCCCAGGACCCGTGCATGACATGAAATGGTGCATCCCCTTGGATCACTAGGTCATAAGAGACACAATTTGGCATACCGTCTCTTGGTCATTAGGCCTCATTATGAATGAGGGACCGCAAACAGGAAGAGCCAAGAGCCTCATATTGGGACTGCTAAGATGGTGACTCTCCTTTCACTCGGATCCTGTTTTTCCAAGTGTACCGCGAGGATAAAAGGGCTTGCTCCTATGTATGTATTTATGTCATGTAAAACAGAAACCAGTTTAAGAAAGAGGGAAGGTCCCAAATGATAATCAAGACAAAAGCCACAGGTGGGAAAGTAGAGAGAAAAACATCTGTCAGATAAAACTGAGTAGTCAGGAATTTGTGGAAATAATTAATGGATATCGTAGGAATCAGAGCCTAAGACGATGAAGATAAATAAAATGCTTTGTAGGAGACAAAATCCTCTGAGACTGTCTATAAAAAAAGGTATCATTAAAGGATGATTTTGCTCTAAAAGAAATGAAGAAAATCGTTATTCACAGCTACTTAAGATAATGAAACAAATGCTAAGGGATATGGGAATAAAGATGGAGAAGAGCAAAAAATGTTTTAAAATAATACCTATATTCCAAACTGTTTCTTGACTATTAACAGTTTAAAAGAACAGTTACTATCATGTGGAATTTTCTGCTAAATGTTATACTTCAATAAAAGTTTTATAAAGCAAATTCCTTATGAATGTAAAAGAAGCTAAGTTTTGTTTTTTAGCAGAACAGAAGAAGATAATTAAGGTGGAAATGTGCTCAGCTGGCTGTATGCTTGTTGCTACTAATAATGAATGTGAAGAGTTCTTCATAGGGTGCTGGGCTTCTGGGTTAACTGATCAACAAAGTCTGCCAAAGAGTTTGTCTTGGAAAGAATAATCTTCTGGCTTATTGTTATTGGGAGGAAGTAAGGATATAGAACCTTTGGGGTATGGCTCAGACCCGCAGATATTTTCTCTAATAAAATCCTTAAGTCACAGTTCTTGGGTTGAGTTAAAACACCTATTCAAAAGGCAAGTAGCCTTATTTTCACCCTGAATTGGCCATAAACCTTAACAAATGCCGTCTCCGGGCCTCAGTCTTTCCCACTATAAAAGAAGAATAGTGTTTATTCCCTGCCTCACTTAGATCTAGCTTTCATTCAGTCATTCAAATAGTCAGCACATCTATACTACACACTTGTTATGTATCAGGCACTGTGCTATTGCTGAGGACGCAGAAGTCAATCACATAGAACCCCTTCCGCTCGATGACTCACATTCTAATAGGGAAGGGGGGCTAGAGAACGCATTTACCGAGCGCCGCTGCACGTTGGACGCACTGGCTGCTGTATGTGAGAAAGATGTATGTAATATAGAAGATATGTCAACAAATAATATAATAGGTAAAGTGGTGCAATGAAAATACTCATAAAAGTGCTTTGGGACAGAGGAGGGGAAATGAGTCATTCTGCCTGGGGCCTGGGGAATTGGGGAAGGTTTACTGAGGAGATGAAATCTGCACAGGGCTTGACAAGGAGGCGGACTTGGTTGTGTAGAACAAGGGCTGGGATGGGGAGGGGTTTCTGGTGCAGGTACAACTGATTCAAAAGCACTGAGGGCTTCAAAGGGACTGGTTCGTTTTCCAAAAGGACAAGCGGCTCACTCTGCTGAACATTTGGGTGTTTGGGGGTGAAGTGGGGTGCTGAAGGCGGGAGTTGGTTGGAGAAGGATTGTGAAGGATTGTGACACTCTTCAGAAGGCACTCGAAGGAGCCTGGCCTGGAGGGGCCATTGGAATACAGGACAAGACACATCAGATTTGTGCCTCTGAAAGACCATTCTAGAACCAGTGAGGGGGGCTATTGGAATGGAGAGGGGCTGTTCAGGAGGCTTTAGCAGCAATCTTGGTGAGAGGTGATGACTCAGTTCTGGTAGAACTGAGATCCCAGAAGGATCTTTGAGATATTTGAGATCTTTCGTTTGTTCGTTTCCAGAGTTTTTAAAAAATCAAATAATAGAGGGGCGCCTGGGTGGCTCAGTCGTTAAGCGTCTGCCTTCGGCTCAGGTCATGATCCCAGGGTCCTGGGATCGAGCCCCGCATCGGGCTCTCTGCTCGGCGGGAAGCCTGCTTCTCCCTCTCCCCCTCCCTCTGCTTGTGTTCCCTCTCTCGCTGTGTTTCTCTCTGTCAAATAAATAAAATCTTTAAAATAAATAAATAAATAAAATAAAAAAATTAAAAATCAAATAATAGAAAAACTTTACATAAAAATATGTCAATCTTAACATAATAAAATAAAATTTAAAAAATATATGTCAGTCTTAGCTTCCACAGTGTTGTACACACACACACACACACACACAAATCAGAACATGAAATCTTTTTGCTAAACTTGTAGCCTATGACTGCAGTGATAGCCATGCCAACTCATTCGGGTCCCAGGACAGCGATGGCGCTGGGTGTCTGCATCTATGAACCAGGATACTCGCTGCTGCTGTCCCCACAGTGGTCTCCCTAATGTGGGGTTACAGTCACTATTGCTAATTCACAGAGACTCGTACAGGCCTACGTATCCGTTTTTATAAATAATTCTTTATCAATAGGCTCACAATTTAAGTATCGTAAAATATTTTTTTAAAGATTTTTTTTCTTGTATTCATTTGAGAGAGCATGCAGTGAGAGCACGAGCAGGAGGGAGGGTCAGAGGCAGAGGGAGAAGCAGACTTCCCGCCGAGCAGGGAGCCCGATGCGGGGCTCGGTCCCAGGACCCTAGGACCATGAGCCGAGCCGAAGGCAGACACTTAACCGACTGAGCCACCCAGGCGCCCCAGGATCATGAACTATTTCTGATAACGGTCAGTCATCAAGAACAAGAGACAGAGGAGCTACTCTGTTCTGGCATGCCCCTCGAGAGCCTGCTGACAATTCTCAGGGGTAATGGGGGCCAGTCCTGCTTCGGAAGGGCAGACCGTAGACCTTCCCAAGCTTGTCCTTGCTAGGTGCCCATCACATTCAGATCTCCATCTAGAACCAGACGGACAGCTTTTGGTGACTGACTGAATGTGACAAAAGAGAGGGAAGCAGGAATCCAAAAAGATTCTGCAGTTTCTCACGTGGCACTGGAGTGACTCCTTGCACAAGCTTCCTTGCAATTCCATGAGGAGAGGAGCAGGCCCTTTACCTTGGTGCTTGTTTTGTCAAAGTAACGCTCCCCTCCACACTGCACTCCACCACCTGGAGCCTCACCTGGCTGTGATTTCCAGGTCATGTTGTGGGCCAGCTGCAAAGGGCCTGTGGTCCCTTGTTCCCACCTGTGAAGGGAAAACGAGTGGCTGCTGGTGGGGAGAGAAGCTGGTGTAGACAAGGCTCGGGTCCCGGCCGGGTCCTGAAGCCTCTGGCGGCTTCACTGTGACTGGAGGGTGTGCTTCCCGCCTTCGCTGCAGCAAATATTCATATTTTTAATAGTTTTCTAAGGCCCGTGGAGGGAAGTGGCCTTCTTATGATGCATCAACTTCTCAAGTGTGCAACTGATACTTGAAAGAATTATTAGGAGACTTCTTTATTTTTAATTGCATCAACTTGTTTGGTACGTGACCCAATTAATTCATTCTTATTGTGAATGTTATTGGAAGACCTGGTACCCTCTTGACCTCTCCTTATAAGTATGACTGGTGCCCTCATTTGAAGCACCATTTTGATTACACACTTAAAAGGAACTACTAAAATGCCCTCTCATGGCAGCGTGGCTGAAATGGCCACTGCTTGCTTGGGCTCAAGGACAGTCATCTGAGAGTGGTTCTTGTGTCCTCCACAGCTCAGTGGCCAGGACCTCCCTTTTCGCCTACCCCCTTCCCCCCGGATTCTGCCCCTTACCCCCCGCCCCCGGGAGGGTTTTAGTCACACGGTCCTGCTTTAATAAGACTGGCTGTTCTCCCTGAGGCCCAAAGAGCTGTGTTTTAACAAACACAGATAAATCAATAAATGTGCCTTATCAGCATTGGGATCGCTGGCAGGTGCCTCAGAGCAAACAGGACTGTGATGCCCCCATCATCCCCCACCCCCCTCCCCCCCAGACATACTCGTATTGGTTTCTGCTCATCCTTAGATTACACTATCTGGCAAATCCGCATTCAAACAAAAACTGGTCCCGCCCACTCGCCCAAATGCAGGTGCAAGCCTGTATCTGGGGAGCAGTTTTAACCAAACTGTGGGAAATAAAGTTCTCCCTTCTGAGGTCTCTGTCCGGTGGTCTGAGCATTTTCATCCGCATGGATCTTCCGAAAAGTTTTTTCTACCATTTAATTATCGCCGCTTGGCATCCGGTTCCATAAAGCAACATCTGGTGTGCCTTAAAAAGATTCACGATCATTCACCGAGGTAAAGGACAAGCTGTCAACTCAGTAAATTGTCTTGTTCTTCAGAGTGAGACCTTTAAAGCCTCTTAGTGGCCCAGACAAGGGTCCCCTTCAGTCCTTTTTGGTATTCTCTCTGTCACCCGTCTCCTTATATTACTGTAGAAGTTATGTTTGTGCAACCCATTTAGAGTTCAGTGGGAAGAAATACAGATGAGAAAATCAGAGGGAATCCTGTGGATGATGATGAGAAAATAAAAACTTTTTAAGATGACAAGAGGGGGGGGATGTATTAATGTCCACACATCTCCCAGTCATGGCTGCGAATTATGTACAGATAACTGGCAGCACTCATCACTTTCCCTAATTGGATGAGACCTTCGGGGAAATTCTAGTTGTGCCCTCCTGCCTTGGGGAGTGTTATGTGGAGTAGCGTCTGCGTCCATTGAGTCTGCTATGACAAAATACCACAGACAGGCTAGCTTATAGTAACAGTAGAAATCTATTGTTCACGGTTCTGGAGGCCAGAAGTCTGAAATCAGGGTGCCAGCATGGTGGAGTAGGGCCTCCTCCAGGTCCCAGACTGCCTACTGCTCGCTGTGTCTTCACATGGCAAAAGGGGCAAGAGAGTTCTCTGGGGGCCTCCTTTGTAAGAGGCTCACCCCCATTCATGAGGCTCACCCTCACGACCCAGTCATCTCCCAGGGTGTGACCTCCTAATACCCTCATCTTGGGCATTAGGGTCTCAACATATGAATTTGGGGGGCGGGGACACAAACATAGCAAGTAGGATGCAGTTGTCATCACCGAGTCTGTAACATTAGGTTCCTCATTAAGGATTCGGCACAACCCAAAACATAGGGCAAAACTTTTCTTCATAAAGGGCAGTGGAAGTGTATTTTCTTCAAAGGATCGAACTATTTGTTTTCCCATCAGAATCTGAGATTTAGGGGCGCCTGGGTGGCTCGGTCGTTAAGCGTCTGCCTTCAGCTCGGGTCATGATCCCAGGGTTCTGGGATCGAGCCCTGCATCGGGCTCCCTGCTCCGAGGGAAGCCTGCTTCTCCCTCTCCCACTCCCCCTGCTTGTGTTCCCTCTCTCGCTGTCTCTGTCAAATGAATAAAATCTTTAAAAAAAAAAAAAAAGAATCCGAGATCTGGCACTCTCTATATACCGTCTTGTGGCAAGAGTGTGCATGTCTGGAGTTTTAATATGCCACTCAACCATTCACTCACTTAGCAAATACTGAGTACCGACTGTATACTGCGCACAGTGCTAAAGCATGCTACCAACCTACTGGAGGGTTTGGTTGGCTGACCTTTAGTGACAGAGAGAGAAAACACTGGAGACTTGGCTAGAACTGGAATCCATTTGCCACCACAACTTTCAAGAATAGCCTTCTTAGAAACAGGAAATGAACACAAAGACCAGAGGTTACTGGGACTTACAGGCAGTTACCAGCCACATTCTTCAGAAGGAAGCCTCTGCTAAAGTTCTGAAGAATATTGACTAAAATGAAATTTGTTCATGATGCCTTGTTTACCCCTCATGATGCTTTGCTCTTTTGGCCCAGACACAGACAAGATAGTACTAGAGGCAGGAAATGGATTGCCATCCTGGAAATTCAATGACCAGCTTTTCCCATGTGACGTGTGTGGGAAAGTGTTTGGCCGACAGCAGACGTTGTCCCGACATCTCTCGCTGCACACAGGTGAGTCAGGAACTCACTCGGATGCCCTTGACACTCTGGATCACCAGCTTCTCTCTTCTCAAGAAGCTGAGTTTCTCTGAGAGAATTATAACAGGAAGTGGCGGAAATGTTTCTGTCCTGACCTTTCAAGCCACTGTACCTGGCGCATTCAAAGGCGGCCCTGGAAACGGTTTATATTGAAAGTAGGATTGGTGAGAAAAGAGAGGCATGTAGGTGTATCCGGGTAAATTCCGGCACTCTAAGCACCATACTGCTCTCATCTTGAGGGTGCGGGGGATGGGGCTGCCCCCCCCCACCCCGTCTCATTGGTTTCATCTTAGCGTGGTAAATGGGAGCAGCTGAGGGACAGAGCAGCTGATGGGGAAACAGTTGCTATCTTTACCTTCATGTAATAGTAGAGAAATGTGCTTGATTCTACGTGTTGCGAAAGGGAAGGCAACCAAATTAAGGAAGGATAAAGGCGGAATAAATAGTAACTTAATTAATGCAACGAAAATCAGTTCCTTCTCCCCCAGAAGAACGAACTGTACTTTATCTGCACCGCGGGGCTCCTCCCCTAGCCCCACGAAGCCCCGGGCCGCCAGCACTTCAAATGTGGGGGACTATCCGTAGTAATAATGCTGATGCCTTACATTTTGTTGGGGAAAAACTTCATTCCTCATTCTCTGCTGTGAAGTAGATAAGACTGGGTATTCTTTAAAGCCAAGCCCAGTAATACAAAGTAAGAATCAGGGATAGAAAATGAAGTTGCTCTTTGCTTTTTCTGCCCCCGTCGGCCACCTTTATCTGCACAATGAAAGCAAAGCCTGCTCCTTTTACTATAATTTGCTTGATGAATCGAATGAATTCAGAATGCCACTCTGCAGAGAGTCCTGAAACGTTGTCAGTTTTACGAGAGGGTTTTCATTAAGAAATAAATTGGAATTTTTAATTTTATTTACGTAAAATGAAAATTGCCCATTAAATCATTTCACACGAGTCATTTTTTGCCCCCTTTAATTTCATTAGTTTTTGATTTCTTGGCTGCTGTAGGCCTGGGGCTTAGGGAAAATGATGGGGCTTCTCTTACACCAGTCCTAGGAAGGCTGTGTTCCCCTGCCCTTTCTCCAGCCAAGCGCCCACTCTCGGCTGACACGTGGGGAGTATGTGCGCACACGCACGCTCACACATACACGATATTCTTTTAGCCCTTGTGGGGCTCCCCTTAGCAGGAAGAGGGACCTGTGGGTGTCTAGGAAAAAGCAGATGGTCCAGTTGTCCTGGGACTTGCTGTAATCTTTGAAAGTGCTGATAAATACAGCAGTGACCTGCTGGATAGAGACTGTTAGATACTTATAATTCCTAGGGGTTCCCTTGGTCCCCATTTGAAATGAGATTTGAACCCTCCTTTTCCTGCAGAGCTCTAAGCGGCTGCTTGCAAGGTGTTGGGTGTTCATTTTTAAGAGCAGTTTGGGTTGTTTCCCTTTGCTTCCCCCGCAGAGGAAAGAAAATACAAATGCCACTTGTGCCCATACGCGGCCAAGTGTCGTGCGAACCTGAACCAGCACCTGACCGTCCACTCGGTGAAGCTGGTGAGCACGGACACGGAGGACATCGTCAGCGCCGTCACCTCTGAAGGCAGTGATGGGAAGAAGCACCCTTATTATTACAGGTGAGCGGTGAATGGAACCGTGCCCAACTTTCTCGAACACTCCCCGCCCGTGTGCTAGGGCCTACGTGATGAGATGTCTCTCCTCAGTCACAGTGCAAACCTTCGTTGTAATATTTGCTCTGCTTAGACTGAACCCGGAAGCTGCGCTGACTCCTCTCTTGGCCTGGGTGGCCCTAGTAGAATTAATTGAAAGGGAAATGGTCTCGGAGGTGGCTCTCTGGGGTGGAGCTCCAGAGAGCGGCAGGGCTCCGGGGGTTATTAGCTTTTAGGTTTGTGCAGCTGGGAAGTTTCCATCTTTGTAACAGAGCACCTTGCTGCTACCTGAGAACTGTCCTACGGAGAAAAAGAGTAGGAAAAATAAATCTGAAAACTCTGGGGAAATCGCCCTGAAAGCGTTGCATATTTTCCCGTGGTCGTGTTGTCTTCGGTACCTGGAATTTTATGTGTCCCTTCCACATTCGACCATGAATCAGTATTTGGTTTGGTTGCTATAAAATCCCAAGGGTCAGCATCTTGCCCAAGAGGCAGGCTGTACAGATTGGGGGAAACCTGCTTTTGTGTGGAATGTCTCCATGGATGGGTGGCTTCTATTGGGAACTGTCACAGACGGGACTTGCTCCTGCTTGCACTGCCGTCCGAGGACCTGCATGTGCCTTCATCGGTACACCGAAGGTTCCCAGAGCCAGAGAGAGGCTCACTGGGTATGCTGGGTGCCCCGAATTTACCAGTGTATCAGCACCGCTAATATCCTGGCAAAGCTGCACCGCATCTCTTTGCCCAAGGGAATCCGTAAGGTGATGTGTGGCATCTGGAATCTGTAATTTTTAATTAACTTTATGATTATGATTATAGCGTGTATGGGATTGTTATGTTATGCCGGCACTTAATCCGTTTGGCACAGTGACTACTGCAGAGGCCTCCCAGAAAGCCGAAGAATTTTCTAATGCAAAACGTTTAGGCGGGACGAAAAACATGTGTAAGAGTCCAGCTTTCTGAGTGGACCACAAAGTATCACTCTTCTCTCTCCCCCTTTTTTGTTTTGTCGTCCCCTCATATAGCTGTCATGTGTGTGGATTTGAGACCGAGCTCAATGTCCAGTTTGTCAGCCACATGTCACTCCACGTGGACAAGGAGCAGTGGATGTTTTCCATCTGCTGCACCGCCTGTGACTTTGTCACCATGGAGGAAGCAGAGATAAAGGCTCACATTGGCACCAAGCACACAGGTGACCATCACTGTCGGTCCTTCTCTCCTCCATCCCCCAACCACCCCAGAGTGCTTGCCCACCTGGCAGATGCATCACCGTCACCAGGCGACGCGGACCTCTCCTTCCTCCGAAGGAAGGACTCTCCCAGGGTAGCAGAGCCCCGTTGCGCAGGGTTCGCCTTTCATTTAAGGCGCTTGCCGTTCTGGTTCACGTCTTCCTTTTCATGATGTTAACATTGTGACTTCACCATGCAATTATCCTCTCACAACTGAGGGTTACAAATGACACCAAGGTGGAGTCATTAAGTGAGAGTGAGGAGGAGCCCCTCCACTCCCCTCCCCACCCCCCACCCCACCCCCCCCAGCATTTTGTGGTGCTTACAAATTACAAGCTGATGTTGCTAACTGCCAGCCCTGGGTGTTGACTCAGCCACTGGCGTCACTGGTACTTGAAGGATTTGGGTAAGGGGAATTTCCCAGACAGTTGTGCTGACCACATGCTCGGCCAAGAAGGAGCTCTCTGTGCTTTAACCGGCCGCCTTGGTTCCGTGGTGCCAACAGCAATAAAAGCTTGCTTTTGTCGTAAGTTGAGCAGCTATGACTTGGAGGTCTGCAGAGAGCCCTTATGGTGGGTGAGAAGGTGCCATTTTTACAGTTGGTTGTCTGGCTCTCACATTAGCACCGTGGGCAGCAGGTGAGCTGGGAAACCCATGTCAAAGACAAACTAAATTCAACATTTCTGGAGTGGCTAATGAAGGGAAAGGCCAGCCTGTCTTCCATTTCCACTGGCTTTTCAGATATTCTTTTTTTTCCCTCTTTTCTGTGACTCTCCTATTCTTCTAACCCTCTCCGCCCCAAGTGTGTCTAAGCCCAGTCAAGAACCTTCTCCCCAGGCCACAGCCCCTCTACCACCACCCCACCTCAAGGAAACCATAGAAACCATAATAGCTGGAAAGCAGTTGGATGTAGAATCGCTTCATTATCATCGATAGAAACTTCACATTCACAAGTACCCAATGCAAACACACTCACTGCCACTGGGAACACAGAGATCTTGTTCCCTCTGAGGTGGAGGGGCTCCTTGTCTACCTGGGAAGAATATTCTCATTTGTTATCACAGAGAGCCAGAGTGAAATGCATTAAGGAAGTTGCTTTTTTAGTACAGTAGAAGCCTTTAACACTGCTGCTATTAGGGAATAAGGTTATAAACTTTTTATAGGCTTTTTTTAGCCAGGGAAACTAACAGAGTTTGGTGGTTTTTTGTTTTGTTTTGTTTTGTTTTGTTTTTTGTAAGGGCCAGATAGTGAATATTTTAGGCTTTCAGGCCATACAGTTTCTGTCACTACATTTATTGGAATGAGCTGAAATTTGAAAGTAGAGTGGACAGTACACAAAAAAGTGGGCCTGGCAGTGTTCCAATAAAACTTTATTTACAAAAACAGGAGGCTAGATTTGGCCAAAGGACCCCTTTTAGAAGCTAATGGTCTTCACAGCGAGGATTTCTTGCATGCGGTTGCTGTTCTGAAGTGTTTGAATTTGACCCAAGATATGTCCATCTAAATCTGTTAATTAATAAGCTGTGTAGTTATAAAGTTATGATATAAAGCAGTATATATGCTATGTGATACATATTATACTGTATACCCCCGAGAATAGGAAGCTTATCTAAGTTGCCATTGTCTCTTGAGCACCTGGGCCAGTGCCTGCACCGTGTAAGTGCGGAGTAAACGTTCATCCAGTAAATGAGTATATGTGTGCAAGCACACTTACACACATCTGTGTGTGTTAAGCAAGAAAATTATTCCAACATGGCCCTTACTGAACCCTGAGAGTCTACCGACTTATGCGTATAATCTATGTGGAAGAAGTTACTGGGGATGGAGGGAAACACACTTTGGATTCTAGACCCTAGTTCTAGACCCCATGTTACCATAAATAGCACTGCAAATGTAGAAACTCATTTAACTTCCCTGGACCTTCATCCATTCCCTGACTTTTTGAATGTGCAGGAGATGCCCAACAGGCATAAAGTTCTCTAATTCTGTGGACCTTGTTCTCTGATATGATTTACCTGTCATAAGAATGGGCACCTTTTATTTCAGTCCCCTAGGAAATCTGCAGTGCTTTCTTGTTACAGACATGAAGTTGTGATCTACAGGATGAGCTCTGTCTCCCACAGAATCCATGTGCTTTCCATACTTCCTTCCTGGCTACTCTTACCCAGGGCACACTGGTGAGCAGGGTGCTGAGTGGGTATCTGAGGAACTGCCCTCTGTTTAGGTAGTTTCTTCCCAGTGACCCCTCCTTACCCTCTTGCTCCCACTCCCTTGCTCTTTGTGTCTGCAGAGAACAAGGGAAAGATACTCCTTCTGGTGCTCCCAGTGTCCTTGATGCAAATTTGGCTGCAATGTTTAAATGCTGCCGTAACAGCATTGAGGAACCTGAATAGCTATTTGGGAAATACAACCATCAATACTTTACCTCACACCGACACCAAAATAAATATCAGATGACTTACATAATCCCCGTTAACAAATCAGCCCTAGAAAAGCTTGAAGAAAATAGAATGTTTATCAGACTTCCAGAGTGAGGAGGATTTGTGAAAGCTTAAGTGATTCAAGAAATGGCAAAAGAAAAGAATCAAGAGATTTGCTGCATAAGAATATCTTCTTCTCTTCGCAAAAGAAAAGGAAAAGAGAAGGAAAACAAAACCAAAAAACCAGTCTGAAGAGTGTGTTTGTAAAAATGACAAAGTCTGATACATTTACTGCATAGAAAATTTGTATAAACTGGTAAGAAACCCTTCAGGTCTCTAAGTGAAGAATTTACAAAGGACATAAACAGTTAATACACAAAAAAGAAATAAAAGCTAACCACTCGACAAAAGGAAAAATATTTGACCTCACTAGCCATCAAATTAAAACTCAAGAGTGGCTTACATTTCACCGATTGCATTAGGAATGTGTTTTACAGCATTACCCATGGTCATTGGATGCTGCTGATACTTTTATGGCCATGACCCTACAGAGTGGGAGAACTTTTGAAAACTACTTAGGTAGTATAGACCAAGAGGCTTGAAAATGCCTGTAACTCAGTAATCCTTCTGGGAGAATCTCCATAGGGAAAAAAATCAACAATGGAATATTAATTTTCTTTTTTTTTAAGAGTTACATATGATTTGTAACTTTCTTTTCTTAAGATTCATTTATTTATTTTAGAGAGCGTGAGCATGCGAGTGAACAGGGGGAGGGGCAGAAGGAGAGAATCTCAAGCAGACTCCCCACTGAGTGCAGAGCCGGACATGGGGCTCGATCTCACAACACTGAGATCATGACCTGATCCGAAACCAAGAGTCAAATGCTTAACTGACTGAACCACCCAGGTGCCCCTAACACTATCATTTAAAACCATTAATTAATAATTATTTTCATAAATTTTGAGAGCCAACTATGTGCCAGCATGGGAAAATACAGTGTTAATGATTGTTATTATTATTTATAAATATTGTATGTTATATATATATATATTTTTTAAAGATTTTATTTATTTGATAGAGAGAGACACAGTGAGAGAGAGAACACACACAGGGGGAGTGGGAGAGGGAGAAGCAGCTTCCCGCCGAGCAGGGAGCCCAATGCGGGGCTCGATCCCAGGACCCTGGGATC
This sequence comes from Neomonachus schauinslandi, assembly GCF_002201575.2. Taxonomy (NCBI): domain Eukaryota; kingdom Metazoa; phylum Chordata; class Mammalia; order Carnivora; family Phocidae; genus Neomonachus; species Neomonachus schauinslandi. The sequence continues at coordinate 80,911,447 of NC_058404.1, forward strand.
ATGACCTGAGCTGAAGGCAGGTGCTTAACGACTGAGCCACGCAGGTGCCCCTATATGTTATATTTTATAATAATAATAATAATAATAATAATAATAATAATAATAATAATACATTCTTCTATAATGCATGCAATGAGCCAGGCATTGTTCTTGGTGCTTTATGTATAAAAACCTGTTTGATCCCCACAACAAACATATGAGGCTGCTGATATTAACCCCATTTTTAAGATGAGATCATTGAAGCACTAAATTAAATCCTTTCTCTTAAGTTATTCAGCCATTAAATGATACAGGTGGCATTCCAACTCAGGTATTCTGGGGGTGCCTGGGTGGCTCAGTCGGTTAAGCTGCTGCCTTCGGCTCAGGTCATGATCCCAGGGTCCTGGGATCAAGCCCCACGTCGGGCACCCTGCTCAGTGGGGAGTCTGCTTTTCCCTCTCTCTGCCCCTCCCCCCCAGCTTGTGCTCTCTCACTCACTGTCTCTCTCTCTCTCTCAAATAAATAAATAAAATCTTTTAAAAAATATCAGGGTGCCTGGGTGGCTCAGTCATTAAGCGTCTGCCTCTGGCTCAGGTCATGATCCCAGCGTCCTGGGATCGAGCCCCGCATCGGGCTCCCTGCTCGGCGGGAAGCCTGCTTCTCCCTCTCCCACTCCCCCTGCTTGTGTTCCTGCTCTCGCTATCTCTCTCTCTGTCAAATAAATAAATAAAATCTTTAAAAAAAAAAAATCAAACTCAGGCATTCCGGATCTGAAGTCCTTATTCTTAACTACTATGCAATTAGCGGCAACAATTTTAAAATAGATATGCTTACTTCTAAAAAAATTAAAAGTACATCAAAAATGTAATGGTGTTTATATTGAGGCAGCAAGACAACTGATAATTTTTATGGTCTCAATTTATCATTTTGTGTCATGTTAGATTATGAACTATTTAGGTTTTTTTCAAGTTCTCTTTAGCTGGCTGTCCTAATGTATGAGGTTGCATTACCTGTGCGGTAATGTCCTTCACCAAGAATCTTTGTGCTGCTGAAAATGAATGACCCCTTGGATCAGTGAGCCATGGACTGAGTTGACAAGGGCACCCTGGCTCACTCCCTACAGAGCCAAGGGAGATGAGGACTGAGAGCAGAGGAAGCGGTGTGGGGTAGGGATCACAGCTTGAGTGGACTGGGCTATTTCCCCACACTGACTCACAGAGCAGCTGCCTTGGCACCTGTATGTTTATACATTTATTAATTTAGACAGCTCTCTCCAGTGTCTTAAGCCTCAGGGTACTTGCCGCTATTGTTAAAGACGGTAATTAAAATTATAGGTTTTAACTCTAAAAACTAATTTAAAATAATCACTTGCTGGGGCACCTGGGTGGCTCAGTCGTTAAGCGTCTGCCTTCGGCTCACGTCATGATCTCAGGGTCCTGGGATCGAGCCCCGCATCGGGCTCCCTGCTCTGCGGGAGGCCTGCTTCTCCCTCTCCCACTCCTCCTACTTGTGTTCCCTCTCTCGCTATCTCTCTGTCAAATAAATAAATAAAATCTTTAAAAAAATAAAATTAAAAAAAATAAAATAATCACTTGCAAGATTCTATGGATAAGACCCACCTTAGAGGATGGATTTGGTGAAGCAATAGACTCAGGGCCCCTACTGAACATACTCTGTTTGTCTACAAAATGTGACTAACCTGGTTAAATATTTAGATAAGAGACTGGCAATGATGGTGCCAGCTTTCACCAGCTTCCTTGTACCAAAGGGGGTCTATACTTTAAAGGCATATTCCCTCCCTCCTTGTGGGTCAGTGAGTGAGGTCACATAGTGTCTTTCCAGGAACCAAGTTCCATCCTACTGGGAACAAGATTTTTAAAATTGTAAACTGAAGTAAGCGCTGTCTTCCCTGGACATAAGTGCAGGTTTGCCGGGAACAAGACTTGGAAACATTGCAAGAGGGTAAATATTTCTTCCTTCCTCTTTTAAAAAAAAAATTTTAAATTGGACAAGTAATTTATGGTCACTTTAAAAAATTCTGAAAACCAAATAAAAGAAAACAAACATACCGCTGATAATTTCACCCACTAGCTGTCACCACCATTACAGCTTTGTTTACTTCTGGACTTTTTTATGCCTGTATATAATATATGATTTGTTTTTTTTAAATCTCCTGATAAAGTTCATTTCTAGAGTTCACAGTCACTAGATTACTTAACTGACTGATTTGAAGGGAACTGACGCACAGTCTCCCTGTATTTCCTACCCTAACCTAAAATGATGGGCCTGCTTCAATCTCGTTTGGGGAGAAATGACATCTTAACAGTATCAAGTCTCCCAAACCATGAACAGCATAGAACCTTCCAGTTATTTGGGGTGTGTAATGTACATTGTTAATTTATTACAGTACATGTTCAAGTGATATTGTACCTTTTCATGTGCAGTGTAAGATCCTCACAATAGCATACTTCCCTGTCTCCTCTCCCAGCCTTTATGCTATCACTGTCATATTTTACTTATTTATGTTATAAACCCTCTATGACATTATTCTTTTTTAACAAAATCACTTTGATTCTCTTTTAGAGAGATTTAAATAAGAAAACTCAGGTATTTGGCCATGGAGTTGCCATTTCCTGTGCTCTTCATTCTTTTGTGTAGATCCATTTTTACTTTTGGTGTCATTTTCCTTCTGCCTCAAGAATTTCTTTCTATTTTTTTCTTAATATTTTTATTTATGTATTTGACAGAGAGAGACACAGCAAGAGAGGGACAAGCAGGGGGAGTGGGAGAGGGAGAAGTAGGCTTCCTGCGGAGCAGGGAACCCGATGCTGGGCTTGATCCCAGGACCCTGGGATCATGATCTGAGCCGAAGGCAGACTCCCAATGACTGACCCACCCAGGGGCCCTCAAGAATTTCTTTTAACATTTTTTGTAATTCTCGTCTGCTGGCGATGAATTCTTTCCCCCTTTTGGGTGGGGAGGGAAGCTTCATTTTTGAAATCCATTTTCACAGAGTATGAGATCTCAGATTGACAGCTGTTCCCTTCAGCACTTTAAAGATGGCACTCCACTACTTCTCGCTCGCATTGTTTCCCGTGAGAAATCTGCTGTCATCCTTATTTTTGTTCCTCTACACAGAATGTATCCTTTTTCCTTAGGCTGCCTTTAGGGATTTTTTTTTTTTCTTTATCACTGGTTTTGATATCTCTTGGTATAGATTTCTTCATCTTTCTCATGCATGCGGTTCATTTTGCTTCTTGGATCTGTGGGTTTATGGTTTTCCCCAATTTGAAAAAGTTTTGGCCTTCTCAGATTTTTCTGCCCTTCCCACCCCATCAGGGACTCCAGTTAAATTTATATTAAGCTACCTGAAGGCATCCCACAATCCACTGATGCTCTTTTCATTTTTATGATTCTTTTTTCCCTCTGTTTCATTGCAGATAATTTCTATTACTATTACCTTCAAGGTTCACTAATCTTCTGCCATGTCTAAATTGCTGGTAATCCCATCCGGTATATTTTTCATCTCAGACGTTGTAATTTTCATCTCTAGAAATTTGATTTGGATCTTTTTTGTATCTTTCATATCTCTATTTAACTTTTTCAATATATAGACTATAGTTATAATAACATTATGTCCTTCTCTGCAAATTCTAACAACTGTGTCAGTTCTGGGTCAGTTTTGACTGGTTAATTATTCTCCCCATTTTAGGTTGTGTTTTCTTGTTTCTTGGCATGCCTGCTAATCTTTGTTTGGATATCAGACATTGTGATTAGCCTTCCTGGGTGCTGGATATTTTATATTCCCATAAAAATTCTTGACCTTTGTTTTAGGATGCAGTTAATTACTTGGAAAATTTGACTCCTTTGAGTCTTGCTTTTGTGACTTGTCAGGCAGGTCTGAAGCAGTGGTCCAACTAGGGCCAATCATTACCCACTCCTAAGAGATCATCTTCAGTTTCCTACCCAATGCCCTGGGAATTGTGAGTGTTTCTAATCTGGCTAGTGGAAACAGCAGTGTTTTCTGAGCCTTTCACATGGCCTTTTTTCCCTCCAGTCTTGGGGGGTTTCTCACACATGTGCTCTGATCCCTACTCTGCTGAATGAATACTCGTGGGGGACCCCCTGCAGGTCTTTGAGTTTTTCCTCTGTACTGTTCGCCCCCATCTGGCACCCTGCCCCACCAAGTCCAGCAATGTTGATCTCCCCAGACCCTTAGCGCTCTCTCCTCAATTCAGTGAGTCTGATGGGCAGGTCCCCACCCCTGCACTGCAGGCTGAGAAGTAAACTCTCTAAAGGCAGGAAGTGGGCCACCTCTCTTCTTTCTTGTCTCCCAGGGATCACTCTTCAGAGCCTGATGTCCAATGTTGTAAAAACTATTTTGGGGGAAAAAAAAAACAACAACAACAACTATTGTTTGATATATTTTGTCTGGTTTTGTTTTAGTTCTTTCAGCAGCAATGGTAAATCCAGTCTCTTGACACTTCATCTTGAGTGGAAGCATTAGTCTCCTGACACTGAATTTTAATGGCCTCCCAATTGGTTTACTCCTGGGTTTGAGGGAGAATCCAGTCCATGAAGAGCATGGTTCCCAGAGTCGGACCAACTGAAATCTCTGCTCCACCACTTCCTAGTGTGTGACTTAGGCCAAGTTACCCTGACTGTGCCTCCCTCCCCTCATCTGTGAAACAGGAGTGCTAACAGTTGTGTCTCACTGGATTTTTGAGAAGATAAAATGAGATACTGTGTTCAAAGCATGACAGAGTTCCCAAGTCCCACAAGTGTCATCATTGTAGATGATGGGGACCTGGGGTCCCAGTAGGTACCCTGGGAGAGCTGGGAACCTCACCCTGTCTTCCCTGAATGATGATGTAGCCACGAGACCCCCCACCACCCCCACCCCTACTTGCTGTTATTCGAGGGTTATCATCTCCTAAATAACAGACCGGGTTTTGGGGGGGGTTTGTTTGTTTGTTTTTTTGTTTTTTCAGGAGAAGACAGGAAGACCCCCAGTGAATCAAACAGCCCCTCTTCCTCCTCCCTCTCAGCTCTGAGTGATTCGGCCAACAGCAAAGACGATTCAGACAGCTCTCAGAAAAACAAGAGTGGGAATAACCTGCTGGTCATCTCTGTCGTGCCTGGGAGTCAGCCCTCAGTGAACAGTGAGGAAAAGCCAGAGAAAGGTGAGGGAGGAGTGGGTTGGCCTGCTTAAAAATAAGCCCTCAAGGGGAGTGATGTTGGAAAACAGACAGTAGGCCTGGGAACAGTATAACGCTATCATCGCCTCAAATTTGTATTTCTTTTGGCTTGATTTGCACCCAAATATGGGGTGGATGGATGGGCAGTGTGACGCTGATTCTGGAACTGTACACTTAACTCCTTCTGCCACACAGATGCAGGAAACGGTGCCTGCAAGGGCATAGCTGGGGAAGAGGAGAAACGGGGTGATGTCTGTCCCCCTCCTGCCCTCCTGTCCCTCTGCCCCGTGCACCCGTACACCCAGCTCCCGTCCTTTCAGGGTTCGAATGCGTTTTTTGCAACTTCGTCTGCAAGACGAAGAACATGTTCGAGCGCCATCTGCAGATACACCTCATCACCCGGATGTTTGAGTGTGACGTGTGCCACAAGTTCATGAAGACACCTGAACAGCTGCTGGAGCATAAGAAATGCCACACTGTCCCCACCGGTGGGCTCAAGTAAGGAAAGCAAGTACAGAACCTTTTACTGTGTTGTTATTAAACACCCCTCCCCGTCCCTCCCCCTCCCCCCTCCCCTGACGGTTCTGGGGTCACGGAGAGGGAGAGCTTGGCATGGGGCTAGTCAGTCAGGCATCTCTGCTACCTTGAGCCGGGTATGAATCAGACCTGTTCCCCGGGGGGTCAGCAGACGCAGCAGGAGAATCCATTGCACAAATTCCCCAGGAGTCCTGGCAAGCAAGAAGACGTGTTGGAGCCGCTCGGCATGCAGGGGGTAGACTCAGCCTACACTGCTTGAGTTTGGTTCGGACTGGATTTTATGGACTTGGGGCTTATGTCCCCGAGCGTAATTCATTACACTCTCACAGCCCTTCGCTATCTGTGACTTATTTTTTTTAGATGATTTGCCATGTATCTTTTAAACCAGCATCACAACAAGCCCACCCGCACCCCACCCCCAAATATTGGATCCTTGCCTTTTCGAACAGGCAGGAGGCAGTGTGTTTTTCAGGTAGAGATCACGTGCCTCACGTCTTCTGCAAACATGCCTTATTCCTTCCCAGGAACTGCGATTGGGATCTCCCTGGCTAGCCTTCATGAGATCTGACATTTCCAGTCACACGTTACTCACAGATCCCCAAAGACCTAGACAACAAGCATCATCATTAACTACTATTTGCAAGAAGCCCTCTGGTCTGAAGTGAGACCCGTCAGTTACTACCGAATGCACGGTGTGTCTGGCTTGATAATAGGCGCTGAAGGGCAAACGAGGAATAAAACGTAATTTCTACCCTCAGGAAATGTATGTCCTAGCACTACCAGAATTTAATCTTTCCGGTGATTCTGAAATCAGCCCCTGTTCACAAGGCACTTAGGACCTAGTAGAGAAAGAAGCATATGTCGTTGAATACAGAAAGACACACAAGTTTCAAGGCATAATTATTCATGTTTAGCTGAAATAATCATGTCATTAAAAGAATGAAAATTTATATTTTACTTAACACAGGGGGAAAAAAAACCCTCTTGTTTTTAAACATTTTTATCTTTGAAACTCACAAATTGCCAGAGAGGTTGGCATGACTCTCCTGAATGGGCGAGGGATGGAGAGACCCAAAGGGACCCTGGGGGTCAAGTGTTGGGGGTAGTCCAGGGTTGACCCCTCTGCAGGCTCCTGCCTGGTCAGAGGCACCCTCCTCAAAAACTCTCCCAAACAGAGGAGTCAGGGAGCAGCACACCTACTGTCAAATTCCATTTTGTTTCACTCTTGGGGCACTTAAGTGGGAGGGGGAGGGGATGCCTGTAGGGATGGGGGAGGGGAGATTATAATTCAAGACAACCAGTAAATGGGAAATGCCCAGCAAGAGCTTATTTGGGAATTGGATTTGGTTTGTTCCCACTGTCCCTTTCTAAATACTTGTATACTCTTATTTTTAAAAAAAGAGAAAAAGCCATGTATTTCTGTGGTTGGACTAGTGCTCGTCGCCTTTCCCAGTAGCCCAGTCACACCCGTTAACTCTGCGGCCCCTGCTGGTTGTGGCTTTGTCAGTTAGCCTTGCCTTGGGGACCTACGGAGTCCCAAGCCTCCGACCCACTGGGGAGAATGCACAGTGAATGCTGATGCTTTTTGCCTGTCCAGACACTTCCCGTGTGGTGCTAACGGTCCCCTGTGTAATAGTTTATGTTCTAGGATGACCAAGTAGAAGAATACTTTGAAAAAATTGATAATGCCTTCTGGCTATACAGTGAGTCTTTGTTTTGTTTTGTTTTGTTTTCCCTTTGCCATATCAGAGAATTGATTTGCCTGAGAGAGTGTCTTTACGATAAATAACGGGAGCACGGAAAACCCTTAGCACTTTGCCTGAGCAGCGAAAGAAAGATTGAGCTGTGGGTCACAGAAATGTTCTTAAAATGAAACAGACTGCCGATGTCTAAATTGCTTTTCTGTGATGGAACTGCTTGTACTCTATATCCTGTTCATAATGCAGATCAAATAAGATTATACTATTATTTTTCTTTTGCCGTAGCTCAGGACAGTGGTGAGTTTCAGACTCCTCTAGGTAAGGCCCAGCTTGGCGTAGGGGTTGTGTGTGCACCTGACCTGGGAATGGGCTTTATATTTCTCTCGTGTGCACTCTTCTGTGAGCTGAGGTTCAAAGGCTAACGGCGAGCTTGGCGCTGAGGAGCAGTGCACGGTGCACTTGGTTGTATTGGGCTCTGCTGAACACCTCTCCAAACCCTCAGAGGACAATTCACTCCAGGGCCCTGCCCTGCAGGTGCCAAGTGAGAGCTGAGGCAGCCACTTTTGCATTTGCATTCTTTTGGGAAAGAGAGCAAACACGCTACAGCTATCATTTCAGCCACCAACTTGAGCCTTGCAGCTTCCAAAAGAGAAGCTCAACAGAATTTGTAAACATGCCCTCACTGCTCCTCCTAGCCCCTCTGGACAGCCAGGAGGCTGGGGGGTGGCATAGCCTCCCTGCCTAGGATGGAGAAGCCGAGCCACGGAGAGGCCCAGGCTTTGTCCCGGGGCATATCCAGCTATGGTCCGATAAAGGTGACGGAGCTGGGACCAGAATCTGCCAAAATTCTGTGTAGAGACCAATCCAGTAATGAATCAGTGCCTACCAAGCACTGCAGAGAACGCAGAAGAAATATAAGATACAGTCCTGCCCACCGAGACACTGAGAATTTATGATCCAGTTGGATTACAATTATTTCTATGATGGAATAATGTTTTCCTAATGTCTTCGAACTCCAGATAGCAGTTGCCTCCCTCCCTCCTTATCCCTCATTCGTGATGGGCTGGTGGGTGGGCCTCCCTCTCCCGAGCCCCGTGCTGGTCCTCATCTGCCTGCCCTGATGGAGAACCAGGGCTGTAGGAGACAGGATTTATGAGTACAGATCTATGTATACACACACACACACACACACACTCACGCAGAGAGACACACACACACAGGCCTTCTCATCCTAACCACCCTTTAATAAGCACGATTCTGACCCCTACAACTTTCTGTTTGCTGGAGGTAGCTCTCCCCCTATAAGCTGTTCTTCAAAACTCTTAGCCTTTCTGCGTGTGCTTGGTGTGGTGCATGAAAAGTCGATTCTTTGTGTGGCTCCCATCTAGAGGGGAGGTCAGGAGGTTTAGACCTCTGCTGTGTCTGGCGGGGAGCGGGGAGGGCTCCAAGGGGGACGGGTGGGGAGGGCGGAGGGGAGCAACCGCTTATGTCTTCCTCGCCCTTTCTGTGCTCCCCTTCCTGTGGGCTGGTGCTCACTAATCCAGCCAGAAGACCCCCAGTAGGCTGAGCGTACCTTGCCGGAGCTCCCCCTCGGCAGAGAGAGCCCAGAGGGTCATCTTAACCCCCCGGAGAGGCGGCAGGGCAGGGCTGGGCTGGGCAGGGGCAGGCCAGGCCTTCCAGAGTGGGGGGAGGGGGGCGCGGAGCGAGGGGAGGCTGGTGAGGAGGGTAGAAGCGGGGCCGCCGCCGAGCCTGTCCGGCTGACCCTCCCTGTCATTGCTTCCCCCCCCACCCCCCGGCAGGTGCCCGTTCTGCATTTATTCCACCAACCGCCCCGCTGCCATGGAGTGCCACCTCAAGACCCACTACAAGATGGAGTACAAGTGCCGGATCTGCCAGACGGTGAAGGCCAACCAGCTGGAGCTGGAGACGCACACCCGGGAGCATCGCCTCGGCAACCACTACAAGTGCGACCAGTGCGGCTACCTGTCCAAGACCGCCAACAAGCTCATCGAGCACGTGCGCGTCCACACCGGCGAGAGGCCCTTCCACTGTGACCAGTGCAGCTACAGCTGCAAGCGCAAGGACAATCTCAACCTGCACAAGAAGCTGAAGCACGCGCCCCGCCAGACCTTCAGCTGCGAAGAGTGCCTGTTCAAGACCACACACCCTTTCGTCTTCAGCCGCCACGTCAAGAAGCACCAGAGTGGGGACTGTCCCGAGGAGGACAGGAAGGGCCTGGGCCCAGCGACCCCCAAGGAGCCAGCCGGCCCCGGGGCCCCGCTCCTCGTCGTCGGGAGCCCCCGGAATCTCCTGTCGCCCCTGTCAGTCATGTCCGCCTCCCAGGCTCTGCAGACCGTGGCCCTGTCGGCCGCGCACGGCAGCAGCTCCGAGCCCAACCTGGCACTCAAGGCTCTGGCCCTCAACGGCTCCCCTTTGCGCTTTGACAAGTACCGGAACTCGGATTTTGCCCATCTCATTCCCTTGACAATGTTGTACCCCAAGAACCACTTGGATCTCACATTCCGCCCTCCCCGACCTCAGACTGCGCCTCCCAGCATCCCGTCACCCAAACACTCCTTCCTCGCCTATCTCGGACTAAGAGAACGAGCAGAGACTGTCTGAGGGCAGCCGTGTTCTGTACCAAAAACAAAGAGACAAAGACAAAAAACAAAAACAGAAACAAACAAAACCCCACAAAACTTAAACACAACCCCAGCAGGTGTACATTGCTGCAAAACCTACAGACCCCCGGGGTCTGAACCACGTGTACTGTATATCTTTAGTAAGGAATAGAGAATTGGCTCTGTGTGTATACCTATTGCATTGACCTGAAAGCTGCTTTATCCAATCTTCAGAGAGGTGACCTACTGCATACTTCTACCTTCAGAGGCATGCCTCCCCACCACCCACTCCCACTCTCAGCCTTCTCCGTACTTTTATCTGAAAGGAATTTTGTCTTGTTAAACCCTGAAGAGAGTGTCCTTAACAGCAATCAGCACTTGTACGCTTATAGACGGGCGCATTTTGTTTTCTGTTGGATGAATGGGCCGTGTGGGTGCTGTGGATTCTGGAAGAGAAAGCCGTGTGCCACGCCATTTCTGTTGCACATTTCTTCGTGCTGGCTTCTTTAACAGCGATGAACATTCTTTTCCCTCCCGGGTTGTTCATCCCCGACAGTCTCTCCCCGAGCTCCTTCATCACCTTTCCCTCTCTCTCTTATGGCTACAGAGTGGTAGGGCCTGGTGCTTAAGTCGATGAAGGACTGGTAGACACCCACGGTGCTGCTTGAGATTTCCGGCCAGGTGGTCAGATTTTCTCGTTCTGCTCAGATCTTCTTGGTTATGAAGATGCGAGAACCGAGAGTCCACTCTGGAAGAAATCTCTCACAGCACTGCAGCCAATATAAAACTTAAGTGTGTTTTGTGTGTGTGTCCATACGTATACAATGTGTATGGTGCACACAGTGCATCATTTTTTTAAGGGCAGATTATATATATGTGTGTGTATACATATACACACACATATATATGATGTATTAATTCAGTGGTTACCATTCATTTGCAGGAAAAGAAATTGTATGAGTGAAAAATTTTATGGTTGATAAATCCAGCCAAGGAGATTAAAGGGGTTTGGATAAATTCTGGGTATAAATGCTCAGACTAAAAAAAAAAAAAAAAAAAAAGAAATGGCAGTTTTGCACAGTGCTTTGGTCTTGCACTAGTTTTTGTTTCTCATCTGCAAAAAAAAAAAAAAAAGTAAAATAAAAGGAAGAAAATGTACCTTTTCTATGGAATGAGTAGACTGTATGTTTGAAAATTTTGTCACAACCTCTTTGACATATAACGACCCAACAAAAAGGTGCTGTTTAGTCCTACGGTTCAGTTCATGCCCCTGAGAAGTTTCCCTTGTGTTTGCAGATCGTCTGGCTATAGTGGTATTCTCCATGTTATTAATAATTCTGTATTCCATTTTGTTAACGCCTGGTAGATATAACCTGCTAGGAGGCTAACTTTTTACTTATTTATGGCTTTTATTTTGTGGTCATTAAAATGGCAACTTATGTGCAGCACTTTATTGCAGCAAGAAGCAGATGTGGATTGGTTGCATAGCCCTTTGCGAATCTTAAAAAAGTAATGGGTGATTTAAAAAAGAAAAGGAAAAGAAATCTTTGGCCGAGTATCTTAATTGCTTGTATTTGTAAGACAACAGAATTTCCAGTATGAAAACAAGCTGAAAGGGCAGGAAGAAATGTGCTTTGTATAATAATGGAACGTTTGGAATATAAAAGTCTATATATTATTTATCTATTGAAGAACTGGTGTACAAGAGGAATGCTTTCTTACTGCATTGCTGTTTTCCATCATGTGTTATCCTAGAGTGGGGATTTTTCTTTTCATCTGTTTCACCAGGGGAAAATAAAAGCATCCCTGATTTTCTTCCTCTAGTCAGTTTGCTTCACTGAAAGCCCCCTCGAACTTGGTACAGTTCTCACAGGAAGCCAGAAGACTGTACCGTCGGTGCACACCATGGACTCCCCCACCCCCATACCCACCCTTCTTCCCCCAGACCTAGCACGTGTGCTACACCTCCCTTTGCCAGTCCTCCAGCCCTGGCAAACCTGTTTACACTAAGGAGATGTCCCCAGGGGCAGGGAGGCTGAGCCAGCTAGGGCAGGAAGCCCCCCGAACCCTCGGTCATCCTCCAGCAGAGACATTTGTTCTTGGCTATGTTAGAAGCGTCGTTCAACCTCGCCACGTCAATGTCTCGATAAAAGACACTATAGACAGTTATGGACAATACACTCCAAGAATACTGGGCACATGGGTGGGTTGGTTTTTTTTAAAAAGTCCTGTCTTTATCCCCATATAATGGAGAATGTGCCACTTGGCTAATAATGTGCTTTCAAAATTACAAGTTCAGTGATGACAGAAGAGGGCCCCGGTGATCCCACGGAGGCTGGCAGAACAGGTGAATCGCACGGAAGCACCAGCAGGTTAAAAACCTGACAGGGTGGCCCTGACAGTTAGGACTGCAGGTTTTACAGCATGCCACGTGTGCAATATGAGGTCCTCGGTTGAAACTTGCAAGATCGAGAAGGGTGTTGGAAGGAGATGTTTACTGCTCAAATGCCATGCATTTCACTGCTTGCCACTGAACTTGTATTTGAATGACTTGGTTATGCTTAATGTAATTGGGCAACTTTTTTAGCACTTTGGAAAGAGTCATCAATCTTTCTGGTAAATTATAAAAAGTTTTCTGAGTGAGAAAAGGTGTGTTTGGAGTTTGTTTGACTTTTTATATTATTATTATTGTTATTAATAAAGAAAAATCTACAGCATTTTTGAGACTCCACCGAGATAATATATACCCCCAAATTTGGTTTGCAGTTCGATACTCAGGGAAGGATTATTCCATAGATATCCTTTCCGTGTAAAACACTAACGTCTTTGAGAAATTCACCTGCCAACTAACTTCAATTCTGTTTTCACTATGCATTCTTCAATGAAAGCTAGCTTATTTGTCCATATAGTACTGCAGTTAGAGTTCTCAGCACTTTCTTGCTTCTATCCTTTTTTTAACTCCTCATATTATGTTCAGATGATCATACTGTCAAGGTTTGTGTACATTACTGAAAATTTGTATTGTATAAAGCTTTTTGCATTACAAGGCTGTACAGGGTCATTTTGACAGTAACTGGTATATTTCTTTGCATCTTATGTTGCATTGCCAATTTCTAGTGTATCCAGTTTGGAAGTATAATATACTCTAATTAAAACAAAAAAAAGGTTGGCTATACTCTTTGTTTCTTTTTTTTTCTTTCTTCACCCGCCGCCCCCCCCTTGGTTGCCATCCTTGACTACTTGTTAGTCTCAGGGTTTTATTTGTCTTGCTTTGTTCCCATTTTAACTTCTCAGTGTATTTTAAATAAGTTTAGGAAATGTCCATGACTAGTTATAGCTATTGCAAAATGCAAGTTTTGAACAGCCATGGTTCTAATACAAACTGTCATTATGTAAGTCATTAATAGCCATTAAGGCTGAGAGCATATCCATCATTCAGTACAGTTGCAGACCGGCTCCTTCCTGAAATTACTTAGTGGCATTTTAAAGTGTTCACCAGCCTTACCCTCTCCTGCTTAACATCATTTTACTGACCCCATAGCCAAAGGGCAGGGGGGAAAGAGATGAATAATTCCATTTATCCTAATGAAGTTTGGCAACTATGAGATTTTAATGAGGGGGGAAATGGTCTATTTTGTAAGCTAAATAATAATCTATCCAAATGCAAGTAATGATTTGCCATTCAAAGGAAGGTACCAGAGGAAGAAACTGAGGCCAAAACAAAAGATGACGAGCACACTTAAGTTCAAACAATAATTTTTTTAAATCCATTTTAAAGTTCCGTTCCTTAGATATTTTCCCTATGAATCTGCGATGGTTGATAAAAAATATAAAGCAGCAAAAGAGAATGTTCTATCTAGTTCACAGCTTGCATGCTTATAAATATAATATCCTTTGCTCCCTGTAAGAAATTATGAACTGATTCACTCTAACACTGAAAAAGATCAAATTTACTTTTCATAAAATGAGATGATATAGGAGGAGGCACTTTGAAAATGACCAGTCACTAATCAGACACTATTTTCCCCTTCACTTTTTCATCCAGTAGCTATTTTTAGGTGATTGAATCGAGTTCTCGCACTTGATTCAATACCAGTTTTGTTTGGGGGCGGCTGATATTTATACTGAAAATGTTAAGTCAGACTTCCTTGCCTTTTGCTAGCACTATAGGCCAGAGTGGCTTTTCATTTTGTATCCATATTTTTTTTTTCTTAGATCCCACACCTACCTCACATGGGCCCTGTGATTGAGAAAAGCCAGAAATACAAAGAAAAGTCATCAGTTTCATAATGGTCTCCCCTTAATGGGCTTCCAGTGACTGAGGAACGACTGGGATGGGAGCCATCCATGATGGAACGGACCACGGCCGCTAACCCTTCTGCTTACCTAGATTGCTGCAGGTGCATGGGGGCGGCTCCAAGCCAGTCATGTGGCCCCTTCCTGAATTTAATCTGAAATCAGACATACTTTTCCCACTGTCATGTTAAATAAATACACTTGAAGTTAAGACTCAAGGCCTCCTTTCCTTGGCCACCAAAAACTCCCTGACGATTTAACAGAGCCCCAGGGCTAGTCACAGACAGGAGCGTGGGGAGAAATTTCAGGGTTTGATGAGCACAGGTACCTCCTTACCCACAGAAGCACCATATTAGAACCCCTGCCTGCCGGAGGTGATGTGGGGCTTGTGAATGATTTGAAGAAGGCACATGTCGTTAGTCGCTGAAACAGAACTCAAAGCCCCCCACCCCCTCCCCAGCCCGCCCCGGCTGTCAGTCTTCAGGGACGAAGGAGACCCACGAGGAGTTCTAGGCATACAAAAGGGGAGAGAGGGAAGAAAGGGGATAGCAGCTGGCTGACTACATCGTGCTTGCAGAAGACTGGAACCTTCCCAAGGGTGCCTTAGAACCAGTAAGCAAAATCACAGGATAAAAGAATGCCCTTGGGGATTTGGACTCCATTCTAAAGAGCCATCAACCACAAATATTCCAGAGACCCCAGCCAACATTCTTACTTATACCACTGCCTCAAAACAGAAAAGTCCTACACAAAATGAGGTCTATTGTGCAAATAACTACCATTAACTAACAAAGCAGGTATCCATAAAGCAGTCCCTGGGGTAAATAAAGTGTGGTGACTGTGGACACTGAGGGGACACATTCTTCCCCGGTCTGGGGTCTGAATGGCCTCAAGTTATCAATCAAGACCTCTTCTTTATGAGGTAGCAGATCTCCTATTCATAATTCTTTCTTGATAGCTGGGTCTATAAAACAGGACATGCAAATGTTGCTCACATTGGTCAGAGCTGCAAAGGGGGGAAAAAAGTCAATTTCCAAGAATTCCCTTTGGAATTCTGTTTTGATAAGAGTTCAGGTAAGTATTCGTTAATTAGTTCTTAGTTTTCAATAGAATTATTGACCCAGACCAGAGTCCACCTCAATTCACATTTCAAACTTATTTTCCCCTGTGCCACTCCCTAACAGGTGACTTTCTACCCTAGTTAGTGAGACTATCTGGATTACAGATCGTCTTTTCCAGCCCTGAAGGCCATTGCCATGGAATCAGATCACCTGAGTTTGAGGCCTGATTCAGAAGCTATAGGTTGAACTAAATGATCTATAAGACCCCTTCCCCCCGCCCCAGCAGATAACATATAATAAACGATGATTCTGTCACTCTTTCTAAGCAAGCAAAAGTCAGCCTTCAGAAACAGAAGTGGTCACAAAGCAGAATCCTTGCAAGGTAGTCATAGCAAAAATGACATCTCAACGTTTTCAAACAACAACAGACTCAATGGGGGTAAAAAAATGGCTAAAAATATTTTTCTGCCCACTTCAGAGTTTGGGAGGTCTAAAATGTTTCTTTTCTGATTAAACACAAAATCGTCATGCTTGGATCACCTGCGGTCATCTGGAGGGTGGCTTCAACATATTTTACCAAACTGTGGGTACTTAATTTGGTTAGATGAGTTAGAGGTAACCAGATGGGGATGGAAAGGACTAGCCCTGCATTCCTCTAACTTCGCCCCCTCCTTCTGCCCACTGGCTGTTTCCAGCCTCCTCCAGGTGACTTAGCAAGACTGTGACTGCTGAGCTCTCTGCCACCACGGTTCAACTATTTTCTGTAGAACAGCGAACAGTTGCTTGTGACAAGTAAAAACATATTTTAGATTTAATGCAATGGAAGAATATACTAAATATGCTTATTCTGCCTCTTGTTTAAGAAGACTCTCAGCCCCTGGGGTGCCTGAGTGGCTCCCGTCGGTTGAGTGTCTGACTCTTGATTTTGGTTCAGGTCATGATCTTAGGGTTGTGAGATGGAGCCCCACATCAGGCTCCGTGCTAGGCATGAAGCCTGCTTGAGATTCTCTCTCTCTCTCTAAAAACAAAACAAAACAAAACCAACAACAACAAAAATCCAAGAAACTCTCAGATCAAAACTCTAAACACATTATGAAAGCTCCCAGGGACTTCCATTGGATGGAAAGGCTCCACGTGTTTACAGAGACACAGGGAAATAACTGATCTACCCCCATCAGCAGACAATTAAAGCCAAGAGAAAACACTGGTCTAGGACCAGGGAAATTTATCTAGCCGTCCTCTGGCTTGAACGTAGGGCTCCACCCAAACCACCCCAGAATGATCAATGGGTTTCAGATCTTAAAAGATTTCTAGACAGGGAATGCCATCACTTGGTTTCAGTGTGCTCTTATTTTAATTTTAAATGAAATTCCTAATTAGTGGTCCACAGACTTTTCAGTGTGTATTATAAAGGACCAACAAGCCCCTGTCCTCTTATGTCCCACTTCAAATAGAATGTCTGTTACAACATTCTCCATGCAATGGGTTTGATCGCATTTGTAGGCTCCCCCCACCAATCTATTTTCTAGATCCCCCTAAAAAGCAGAACCTTGAGATTTATTTTGGAAAGCAATTCCAGAAACAAAATGGGGTACCAGAAAGAGCGAAGCAAGTAAGAAGGTAAAGCCAACCCCAGATGTGTTGGCCAGCTGGTCATTGCTGTGAACCAGGGGGATGCAATCCCTCCCGAAACTCTCATGAGAAGCTGTGTAAATGTATCTCAGAATTGACAGCCCAAGGGGTGGAAGAAAGAAGGGGCTAGAGTAGCCCCAGAGTGTTAACTGCCTTGCACTTCCAGGTTTGGCCATGATTTAGAATGGCCGAGTAGGTTCCCAAAGGCAGCCACAAAGGTGACAAAGAAGCCAATGGTTCAGAACTCGAGAGGCGCATGGTGAAGCTAAGGTCAGGGGCTGTCAATTACACCTGACCATAGCTGGTTACTGTAGCAGAGGCTGGCTTAAGAAGGTGAGTTTGTGAGATGGGGAACAATAGATATGCAATGAAATCATCATATTTGGCAAGAATATTGCCATCACTTTGGCCTCTAAACTAATATTGGCTACATATCCAACCTACTGAGTTAGCTCAAAGCTCTTCTCCTTCCCCGTGGTTGGAGTTGGGCAGAGCCAAGGACAGGGCTGGGTCATGATGCTACGGAATGGAAGGGGTCGCACATGAGAAGCAAGTGAAGGCTCTATATGATAGAGTCTGCCCTCTGGGGTTCGCTTTTTGATTTCTGTGATGGAATTGAGCTCTTCTAGGACTCCATCAGGGGGAAGTCACTTGACAGGGACATTGGCTGCCTCCCACCTCAGAGAGCCTCCTTGACCTGGGGAAGCCACATGAGAGCCCAAATGAGGCCAGAAGAGAGGAGTCATTCCTCAGCCTTCTGAGGTACCTGGTATCTCTCAAAGGTACCAACTTACCATGAATGAGGGTCCAACAAAGGGGTCGGCAGCCAGACCTCAGAGAGAAATAAAATGATTACATTTGGTTTGCCTGGCGTTGTTTTCGTACGTATATCTTTTGTACGTATATCTCCCAGGCATCTGGCGCTCAACAGGGAAGTATCTGTCCTCATGGAGAACAGTTGATTGAAAGTAAAAATAGTCAGGATATGGGTGATCTCTGTTTCTTTCTATCTCTAACCCACAACCAGCAGTCAGTCCTTTTGCTAATGAGGACTGGGCTAAGCATGGACCAATGGATAGTTACACAGATACATAGAAAATATATATAAAGAATGCATACAGTGCATACATAATATAGATATAAACATAATAGATACGTATTTGTGTGAGAGCATCCAGAAGGAAGGCCATGAATTTTATTATTCTGGGATTCACATTATTAAAAGATAATTTTTTTTTCATTTTTCCTTTGTGCTGCTGAAAATAAATACAGGTTGATGAAAGAGTAACATATGAAAAGAATAATTAAGGGTCAAAGAAATCCCATTAATCAGAATATCCCCCTGCCCATCTTTTCTACAATTAAATAAATGGGCACAGCAATGGGTCATCACCATACTATCAGTCAAGGTCCCATCTCTTTATGGCATCAGACAATAGACCTAGCAGCTGCCAAGAGCTAAATATGTGGGAGTCTTGGTTACACAAAGAGACCATGTATCTTTTTAAATGGGCAGAATAATAATTTCCTGCTGATGAAGGACTTTACAATTTCGCTTGTCTGCCTGTGAGTAGGGCTAAATTGTATACATGCATGACTTTGTGTCACAAGATCCTGTCTTTAAATATGAGCCCCTCACATTACCCAGAATCCATTGCCTCCCTCATTATTATCCCCCGCAACTATTCTTCACACACAGAGTGTCCATCCCAGTTGGCCATATTCTAAAGCAAGTCCAAGTCTATCCTACCGATCGATCACTCCTCCTGCCCAACCAAAATCCCCTTCATTCTAACCTTGACCAATTTCTCCGCTTCGTATTCATTACTTAATGAGCAACAAATATGTGGGAAGTCATGTGTAAGCAGCCGGTATGGAAGAGAGACATAGAAGATATGTTTCCCAGCTTGGAAGAGTTTATCAACCAACAGAAGAAATGAGCATTTGAGCAAATGCATTCTAATAACAGGAAAAATACACATACATTGCTGTGGAAAAACTGAATAAAGAGTTACTAATTCCATCCAGGGTGAGAGGAGGCTTTATGAGGGATGTAATCCCATGCAAACTGCAATCTAAATGATGAGTGGAATTTTCTAGGCAGAAGAAGTGGGGAGGCATTCCAGATTGAGAGAACAGCTTGAGAAAAGGCAAGAAGGTGAGAAATTGCATGGTGGGTTCTGTTGTGCTAGAAGATTATAATGAAACCAAACAAAGCCAGCTTGCATAGGGCTTCAAACCCCTTGTTAAGGAGGCTAAATGTCTAAACTACTCTGTGGTTAATAAGCGCTAAGAAAAAAATTTGAGGAGGAGAATGGCAATGATCTGACCTTTGTTGTAGGAAGATAATTCTAGCAGCCCTACCAAAGGAAGATTTGATTGACAAAAAAGGCAGAGAGATGTGATAGGTTCAGAATGTCCTAAAGGGAAGCCATCATCCTCTCCCTCAGACCTGCCCCTGCCCCTCAGCCATGTACTCCTTAGCTCAATAAGGGCACACCGTCCTCCAAATGACCCAAACTATAACACCTGGGCTCAACTTTGCCCCCTTTTCTCTCTCCTCCTCCTTTCTCTTCCTCCCTTTCTTTGGCCAATCCATCAGAGTTGTGTTTATCTGCCAAGTATTTCACGAATCAATCCAGTCTTTCCACACTTAACATCCTGGTGCAGGTCCTGAGCATCCTTGCCAGGTGTCTTGCAATAGCTTCCTGTGTGAATGGGACATTTTTCATAGGAAAGACTGTAAACAATTTATTCCAGAGCTCAGAAGAAAGTTCATGATCAGATGTGTGGATGCAAAGATGAGAGGTGGGGCCAGCGGACAGGGCGATGACATCGGGGTGGCGATGGCACCAACAAAACAATGGCAGAGGCGCCAAAGGCAGGATGCTGGGAGATGCCACCTTAGTGGAGAAGCAGGAGGAAGCAACTCAGGAGACTTAGAAGAAATCAGCACAGAAGGCATAGACAAAGGCAGTATTTCAGAGAAGCCAAGGATAGAGAGACTTTTATATGACATCGGACAGAGGGATGA
Source organism: Neomonachus schauinslandi (assembly GCF_002201575.2). Taxonomy (NCBI): domain Eukaryota; kingdom Metazoa; phylum Chordata; class Mammalia; order Carnivora; family Phocidae; genus Neomonachus; species Neomonachus schauinslandi. The sequence continues at coordinate 80,931,505 of NC_058404.1, forward strand.
GTAGGGTGAAGTTGGATTTTAGCTTTTACCAATTTGATGATCTTTGAGGATGCGGTTTCAGTGATAGGGTGGGGATGGAAACCGAACTCCTATACGTAAAAGAATGAATTGACAGTGAGGATCTGGTGACAAGGAGAGAAGACTGCTCTTGTATTAAGTTCGGTAGTGAGAAAAAAAATCATGGATGCCTGGCCCCTGCCAAAAGATGCCCCATCTTCCCTTCTCTCTCAAGGAAATCTACCCTTTCCCCTTTCCCTACTTCACATGCCTTCAAAGAGGAGAAGCGTAAGCTGCTGACATTACAATCCCCAGCCACACTCCACACCAATTTTCCATATCACTTTTGATATAACATCCTTTGAAGTGCATGAAGTCTGTCTTCACACCATGCTGAGTCTGCCTGGACCAATTTCTGTTAGCCAAAGACATCAGCAGGAAATGGGCTGCACGGAAAAAAATTTAGTAGCACTTCTTCTAAATAGGAGAATCTAGAAAAATGCAAAAAAGATGGTTAAGAGATGGAAAGTCAGTCCCCAGCCCCCCTCTACTGGGGCTAGAATAATAAAATAAGGATTTCAGTGTGGAAAGATGAAGGCTTACAAGGGAATATGATAGGTCTCTAAAAAAAAAAAAAAAAAAAATGATGGATGTGGCCAGAGAGCACAGACTTAGTCACCAAATTCCAGAATATTAGACCCAGGGGGTAAATCTTGAAGCTTAAGAGAGGTTGTTTATGTTGGAGCCCTGACTAACTGTCCCTTTCTAAGGCTTTGCAAACCCGACCTTTGTGGAGAGCAATGGATCTCAAATCCTTCTAGGCTGTACACCACTTCTTCAGCTGGGGAAAAAGAGCTACAGCTCAATTATTCTAACCCTGCTTGCTGTCATCCCCCCAACAGGAAAAAAATCACCCTCATCAGACATAATGGAAAGAAAGGTACTGGATTTTATGAGATAGAAATGAAATAATCTGTTTTTCATTAAATATCATGAGAAAATTATTAATTCATGCCAGAAACACAAATATAAACATTATCATATTGAAAGCATTTATTCTGAAGGAGACCATCTGGCAGAGCCTCGCAGACCTCACTTTGAGAAGCAGAGGGTGTGTGTCACCATGGCGGCCTCTTCCAGTAAAGCAGCAAGTCCAGAGGAAGTGAAAATTCAGGGGTTTTTAGGGGAATGCTTTGCAGTCACGACATCTGCTAGATACTTGTCACGTGTTTCTTGAGAGGTGGGCCTGCTTTTACAAACGTTGTTATATGAAAACCTACATTTTCAAGACAAGGGGATGGGTATCATTTCAGAATCTCTCCCTTTAAAAATGGATGCTTTCCTCGGGCACCAAATTCCAGAAGAGCATTTACATGCAAATGTATAGAGCACACTTGTTGAACATAAGGACTAGACAGAAGATGAAGGAGAATGGAGGAAATCTAAGGAGTTAGGAGCTATGATCCACTATAGATTAACCCGAAATTGAAAATACCGTACAGCATCATGAGATTATAAAGTAAATACGTGGGGTTTTTTTTGTAAAACGGAGTCTTAAAAACCTACACCATCACACTTTTTGCAGAAGGGCAGGAATATCTATAATTTGGAAAGCACATACCCTCTCTCGAGATGGACAGAGGACTGGGTACACACAACGTACAGAAAACCTTGCATTCCAGAAAAGAAGAAATGCTGATGGCAACTTGAAGAAATACCCAATTCCCTTGAAGATCCAAGTGAACCGCTTTCACTTGGCTGCCCTCTATTTTCATAGGATTCCTGAACTTAATGTTGTGTGCATCTTCTGCCTTCAGAGATGCTTTTGTTGGATGAACATGAGTTGTTTCCCTTTTCCAAATCTCTCTCCTCTATGTCCCACATCAACTCCAATGGGTGCACCTAGAGAATCTATGGAACAAATTCCTCAGTCTAGAATAGGGAGAGCCAGCAGAGCTTGACCTTGATAGTCTCAGCACTTGAGAGTTCATTCCCATCATCATCTCCCAACCTACCCAAGACCATCAGGCACCCACCTGCCAACACTCAATCGCTATGTATTGAGTCATCTGAAAAGGGTCACACCACACATCAAAATGGTATTAATATGATGCACTGCATTCCTACTTAGGCTTGTCTCAAATTCTAATGAGAATAGCCACGTCTATCAACTCAGAGCTCAGTATTTGTCAGGGGTGGTGGGGCTGCAGCTACTCAAGCCCTAATTACTGTTTAGCTCAGAGAGTGAGTAATTCAGATTATAGAGGCTACATATGTTTACTGTCTCTTCATATCAAACACTTTAATGTGTATATTTAGAAGTGGAAGAAATAGCCATCTTGCAATCCGAATCTCCTAGGAGAATTTGGACCCTCGATGAGGACTCCTATATCCCTCACACTTTTAAAAGTTTAGTAACTATTTTTAGTGCTGTTTAAGAGGTAAGACATGTGCGTGATAAAATACAAACTGATTCAATGATTAGGTTTCAAGAAGAATAACTTTAATTTTGTTGGCATCTTCTGCGTTTGTTTGCTCAGAGATGCTGTTACAAGTTGAGCCTTTCCCTAATCTCTCCTCTATGCCACGTATCAACTCCAGTGGGTGGACCAAGAGAATCAGTGGAATGAATTTCTCGGTCTAGAGCAGTAGCTGCTGGGGAGGTTGGCAGAGCTTCACATGCCAGACATTATACAGCAGTCCTAACCTGCTAGAAGCTTGGTCATGTGCTGTCTTCTCTGTCCAAATCTATAATCAGCTCATTTGATGACTAATTAGATTACAGAATGAGTGAGCAAACTATTTGTCTATGCTTCTTATAAGCTATTAGCCATAAAAAATGTTTAAGTAGGTAAATGAAAGATGAGGAAGAGGCAGGGAATGAGAGTCAGAGAAATGGCAGAACTTCAGAGCATCTAATTCCATTTCCTCATCATATAAAAGAAGAACCTGTGGTCTGGAGAGAAGTTAAGAGAGGAGAGAGAGAGAGAGAAAGATACTTGCTTAATGTTTAATAATAATTGTTTCTGTAACTAATTAACCCAAGGCAGTCTTCTGGCTCAGTCTCAGCATCAAATCACAGAAGAAACAGTCCAAAGAAAAAGCAGAAACAGCAATTCAGGTCTTAGCCTCTCCATAGAACACCAAAGAGGGGGATATACTCTTGATGTACATGTAAAATCTTAAAAATCTTCTGACATTTTCTTCACCTTACTGGCAACGAATCCCTCCAAATCTTACTCTTCTCCCTCTCTCTAGAACCCCTTAAAATTCCCCCTCCAATACTCAGGCCACCCAGTCCATTTCCTCCCCTCCTTAGCACTCTGGTATATAGATCCATGTAACTTTTCTGTTTTTTTCCTTACTGCCCCACATCCTAGAACTAAAGAAAGACTGGAGCTCTCTGACTGAAAGAGCCTATCAGTCCCAAGGAGGATAAACTTTAAAAATAAACTGACACATAGAGATATCATAATAAAACTCCAGAACATCAAGGTGGAAAAGATGTGAAAAAGAAAACTCCAGAACATCAAAATGAAAAAGTCCTGAAAGGTAAAATAGGATAGAGATAGATTACCTATGAAGGAGTGAAATTCAGATCAACCATAGAAGGTTCAAGAAAATAATGGAACGACAGCTTAGAAATGTTCAAGAAAAATAAATTCAAACTCAGAATTGTATAACAAGCCAAACTCACACTCCAGAGAGAGATTAAACTATGTTCTCAGACATACAAGCCCTCAAAATTATCCACAAGATACTTTCTAGCAGAGGAAAGAGAACAAAAGAATAACCTACCAAAGGATATACTCCAGCAAAAAGAAATATGAATATAAAAGGTAATCAAGTGGCAAAAAAGAATGTATTTTTTTAAGTTAAGCTCTATGCCCACCCTGGGGCTCAAAACTCATGACCCCAAGATCAAGAATCACATGCTCTACCAACTGAGCCAGCCAGATGCCCCAGATGTATGTGTTTAACTTTTGTGAAATTTTTAGGTTATTTTTGTGGTGGTTGCCATGGGGGGGTGGGGAGAGATGAGCAAAATGAGAGGAATGGGAGGTACAGGCTTCCAGTTATGGAATGAATACATTATGGGGATGAAAGATACAGCATGGGGAGTATAGTCAATGGTATTGCAATAGAGACAACTGGTATGGAGACAGATGGTAACTACACTTGTGATGAACACAGCGTAACATGTAGACTTGTCAAATCACTGTGTTGTACACCTGCACCCAATGCAACATTGTGTGTCAACTATACTTCAATGAAGAAAAAATAATTTTTGAGAGGGTTGGAGGGAAAGGAAGGTAGAAAACAATTCTTGGGGCGCCTGGGTGGCTCAGTCATTAAGCATCTGCCTTCGGCTCAGGTCCTGATCGCAGGGTCCTGGGATCTAGTCCCACATCGGGCTCCCTGCTCCGCAGGAAGCCTGCTTCTCCCTTTTCCACTCCCCCTGCTTGTGTTCCCTCTCTCCGTCTCTCTGTCAAATAAATAAATAAAATCTTAGAAAAAAAAAACAATTCTTTACTTTTTAAAAGCTTTATTATGGAAGTATAATTTACATACAATGTTGTATCAGTTTCAAGTGTACAACATAGTGATTTGGCAATTCTATACGTTACTCAGTGCTCACCACGGTAAGTATACTCACCATCTGTCACCACACAGAGTTATTACAATATTATTGACTACATTCCCTAGGCTGTACTTTTCATCTCCATGATTTATTTTAGATCTGGAAGTTTGCACCTCTCAATTCTCTTCCCCTATTTCACCCATCCCCACCACCCCCTCCTCCTCCAGCAACCACCAGTTCCTTCTCTGTATTTGTGATTCTGTTTCTGGTTTTTCCTTTCTATTCCATCTCACCTTTGCTTAGTATGTCATTACAGTTTACAAGAGGCTTTCAGATAAATCATGAGTAGCTAGAATCACAAGACCTTCAAAAATATGTTTTAAGAGAGACCGTGTTGGGGCAAATAGTAATTCCAATAAAACATGGAAATGCACTGAATATAGTGATGCGCTTTGCGCCATGGAAGCTGGCTGCTTTGCACCAGTCATCATGACGACAATAGCAGTGGGTCTGAGGAGGGGGGACAAACATCGGGTTCAGCAGGCTGATTGGCTTTCTTACTCTGTCCACCGAGTTGGACTACATTATGAATTGGTTGGGAAGGAAATGAACGGAGGTAAGAACTACAAAATCTCAGGCCAGCTGACCGCATGGCAAAGGGCCTCATTAGACGTCCAGTCCATGGGGTCTGTGGACGAGAGGCCTCTTGCTGCCCCGGGGGGAGCCCGCGGATTCACTCTGCGCGAGAGGCCTGCTAATGAAAGGTCTTAGCTCCACAAAGACTACTGTTGAGAGGTTCATGGGACTATTGCCTATGTCATATGCTATGAGTTTAAGGCTTGGAATCTCTCACTTGAACTTTTTTACGCCATCCCGGAGTATGCCAAAAAGAAAAAAAAAGAAAAAAGAAAAAAAAGCAGCTGCCAAAAAGCAAACATTTTCCTGTCTCTAAAAATAAAATGCTGGCAACACTTCAGGCCTCTGTGCCAAGACCTGGCCCTTCCCAGGATAAACAATAGGTGACCAAGCTGATCACAGGGAGCACGGAGCCCGGAGCGGGCCCGGGGCCAGCCTGGAATGCCTAGGCCGGGGCATGTGCTGCTGTAAAGCTAGAAGCCAAAGGTGGCCCTCCCTCCTCCCCAGCTGATGAAGGGCAACTGCCAGCCCCCAGCCAGGGACCAGGTGTGGCTGAGTGGGGACAGCCTCGGGTTACACCAGAAACCTTGACCCAGCAGAGGTCACAGAGCTCCTACCATCCCCTGCCCCCAGAGCCCCAGGTGCACAGTGACAGATCTGAGGGTTGTGAGAGTCTGTCCAGAGAAAGCTCCCTGGGAAGGAAAGTTTCCTAAGGATCCATCTGCATCCGTCACTCAGGCTTGCGCCCATCACCTGTCAAGCACTTCCTGCCCAGCTGAGAGACCTCACGTGCTAGACACAGGCCCAGCACAAGCACCTTAGTGTACGAATGCTATAATAACGGCCGTCGTTCCTGCTCTAATTGCCTCCGGGCTCCCGCTGCATTTGTTCAAGCCCCTGTGCCTTGTCATTAGGGTTCAAATCTTCCCTGGACCACAAGCTTGGCTTTTGGCTGGTGTGGGGAGTTGAAAGGGCTAAGAGGGGGTTAGGGGAGGAGAGGGGCTAAATATAGCAAATATCTGCAGGCATAATCACTCCATAAACATGCTTCAGTGGAACAGAGCGGAGGACCGACCCAGATGACGGATGTCACTCACCCGAGTGTCACATCATAAATAAAACTGAATGAGCCCATTCTCCTGCAGAACCAGAGTTCTGCTCACACTATAAATAAATATTTATGAAGTCATGGTCCTTAAAAGACTTTCTTTTTCCAGGTAAGTAGACTTTAATGAAAAAGTGGAGCAGAGCTTCTCCTGCAATTATGGAATGGTCACTGGAGCTTTTCAACGGGTATTCCACGGAAAGGGAAAAGAAAAAAAGGAAAGAAGAAAAGGAAAAATAAGGCCCCACTCTAAGAGGCTGCCGCACGGAGATCTCCTTTATGCCAGGCAAGATTCATTCTCATTCCAAAAGTGACAGCCTTCTCTGAGGTGGCGGGCACCAGAAGCAGCACGATCGGTCCCGTTCCAGCCAGGCCTGTGTAATGAAGGAAGCACAAACACATCCTTGTCACCCAAGTTCAGACCCCTCCCACCACCTCTGCCAGGACGGACATTCTCCTGAGCGCTCTCAGCCTGTCTCTTAGTAACTGAAAAAATGTGCACCTCACCCCGTTACTATGCTCATGTGCAAAGAATTCCCAGAATGTGCCAATGCGTGCCTGGGGGTTTCTCGGGTGTTTATGTAGACCCCCCCCCCACTCCTGCTCTTACTCCTGATTGCATATGCAATGTCACCCACAAACGGTGCCCGAATCGGACCAGCCTTTCCTGTGCTCTTCATCTCGTTACTGCAGAGAGAGCAAACACCCCTTGGGCTCCCAGCAGCTGGGCCACATTCCCCTCCTCCAAGGCACTGTGACAATCCTGTGTCACCTGGAGCTCCCAAGCCACTGCCTCCAGTACTGTACAAGCTAACTTTCATGTTGCTTTGCAGCACACGCATTACTCAGCACTTCAGTGCACCAAAACCCTTGCCCAAGTCCAGCAAGCCTGTTTTCTTTCCCGGGGGAGGGCCTTCTGCCCGGGCTCCCTTCCCCTGCAAACCTCAAGGTGGCCCCTGCTAGGTCAGGCTGAACGGTCCCCATAGGGAAAAGTTGAAGATCCTTTGGCTCTAGCCTCCAGGAAGTCTTGTCCCACAAGGAACAGGAGTCTCTGGTTTTATGAAAATGAGTCACAGGCTGCCTTGACCGTGCCTATCTGGGGAGGCCAGGGCTGCCATGTATGGTCCGAGCTCTGTGCCACCCACCTCTCCATGTAAGTCGGAGTTCTTTGCCAGGACAGCCTGAGTCATAAAACTCAGCACATTCCTTAGGCGTTGGATAGTCTTTCCTTCTTATTACTTTGCTTTTGTTTTAGGCAGCACCTGGTTTCACTTTAAAAAACCCAAATAAAATCTCATAGTCAGGGCTCGGGTGGGGTGGGGAGATAGGAAGGAAGAGAAAGAGCAAAAGGGGAGTGAAGCCTAGGTTAGGGGAGGCAAGAAAGGGCTATAACTCCCCACAGGTGAGAGCCAGAGCAGAGCACACAGGGAAAACTGCAGAGGGAAGAGCAGGAGAGAGAGGAGGTCCTACAACTGAATTGAGTTTGATCGAAGTCCTTTTTGCAGTATATGAAACTGAAAGCCCAGTGACCTCTGAGCGCCTACACTTTCTGAGTCTTCTCAGTAAACCAACAGGCTTATTTTTGATGAATTCTAAGGAACTTTGCAATTATGACACTATGATTTTATGAACCTGACTAGTTCCTTTTCTCTTGGACCACAAACCCCAGTTCATGTGTAAGGGAATATTTTCCCACAACCTAATATTTGTTTTTTGTCTGTGGCGGGTAGTGGAATGGGAGACAACAAAGGAAAAGGTGTAAATCCAACCACACAAATGTTGCTGGTCGAACTCAATTTCTGTGACCAGGTTATTGTGTAAACTCATCTGTAAAGCTGTTAACATAAGAGTTTTAGAATTAAAACAGAATTCTAATAAGCAATGCTTCGCATATAGCAAACAAATAATGAATGAATGAATCAATGAATGAATGATACCAGTGAACACGGAGAACTGTATTTCCTTGGAGTAGTAAAGCATATTAAATACAGCATAAGACCAGGACCATAGGGTACTGGACTCAGAACTTAAACAGAGGCTTTTACCTCCCTCTGCCTGAGATTCTCTAAAGGAGGCTGGAAAAGGCAAAAATCCTGGAGGTTTCTGAGTGGCTCCAAGGCTGCATTTTCAACGCACGGTTTGGCGAGCTTAATGGAAACCATACGAAGGGATCCCGGGAACCAGACCAGATGGCTTCCCGGGAATGTATTTAGCTTAACCTGGGCTAAAGAACAAAAATAACCACTAGGAGTTTCGGAGCGGGACGGCGGGGCGAGGGGGGGAGGGGGGTCCGCAGGGCCGCGGTGGTGGTACGACTTTTAATGAATTACCTTTTCTATTCAGCAGGAATCATGAGAAGACGGTCTGGGTAAATGGAAATAAATGGAGCTGGGGCCAGGGGGCGGGGCGCGAGGTGGGGAGGAAGGGGTAGGAGGCAGCTACTTTCGTTACCACACAGTTCCGCCCGCCCTCAAAGGACACCAGCCGCTGCGGCCCTTTGCTGTCCGAGACCGCGGCGGGTTCGTTCCCGCGCGCCGGGTCTCCGCGCAGCCTCCACGGCCGCCGGACCCGAGCCCAGCCTCCAGCGCGCTCCGCACGGGAGGGCGGGAGGCAGACGGGACATGGGAGGGGGTTGGGGGGGGGGGGGCGGAGCGTGGAGGGAGACGGGGGCAGAGGGAGTGGGAGAGGAAGCCCGCGGCAGACAGAGGGGCGGGCCGTGGGCGGGACTTCGGGGCCGCGAGGCCCCTCCGGGGAGAGCCGGGGCGTGAAAGGCCGCGATCTCCCCGCCCCCAGCTCCCGGTCCGCCGCGCCTCGCGTCGCCCCCACCCACCCGACGGCGTGGGCGCATCTGCTCCCTCGCGGCACACTGCGCGGAGGGAAGGCCGGCCGGAGAAGGCTGCGGCTCCCCTGGGCTAGTGCTCTGAATACAGAAAAGCCTTTCTCACGCCCCTGCGGCCCTCCCCGCCCGGGTCTCCCAGATGGAAGGGACTGGCTGCCCCACGCTGGAGCCCACAGCTGTCGGGGCCACAGCACCGTTTCTGTGGCTCTTGCGGAGAAGTGTGACTCCCAAGGATTTCCTTTTAAAAAATCAGTAATGATTATAACGATAACTTTTGTTCCCGCTTCCAATTTAAGAGAGAGAAAAAATTGAGGGCTGGGGGTGTTGGAAGCCCGGGAAAGTGTCCCAGAAAGCCAGCCTGTGAGGGTCTAGAGAGTAGCGGGCCCTCTCCTACCTCAGAGTCGTTACTTAAGCAAACTGCAGGCCTCCACCTTTGGGACTTGGTTTTGCGACTCAGCTAAGTGACGATGCCAGTGCTCCCAGACTATAATCGGAGTACTGATCCCCTTCTGAGTCGTCCGACGAGCCCGCCTTGCTTGCGGAATTACCCTGTTGCTGAAGCTGGAGGAAAATGGCGGCGTTGTTAGCATTCGCCCATCCGCAGAGGTTACTTTTTGCACGGCACTGGGAATGCAGTTGCAAAGACCTCATTCTTGAGCAGGAGTTGGGATTATCCCTGCATCTTCTTCCATCTCCGTTAACCTTCCTATTACATATATCGTGCCTCTGCCAGGAAGGCCAGTCAATAAGCAGGAGAGAGAGAAAAAAATGCAGGAACTCTGGAATCACAACCGAACTACCACTGCTTCTGGCCTTGCCTAATCACCCCTTAGTGGTAAGATTCTTGCCCGTCTTCCCTACTGTTCCTGTAGGCTGGAATTCCTGGGTGTGATTGCTCTCCTTCCAGTTTTACAACGTGAGTTTCTTGAAGATAGGACCCAGAAATAGCGACAGTAAGAAGATGGGTTACCAAGGCATTAGCCACCAGGCAAATACTTTTTAAAAAGTGAGAATATTGTTAATGGTGGTTGAACATTTCAACCATCCAATCCTTACCGGTTGCTGAAAATTTCCTTCAATCCCTACTTGTTGCCGATGATGCTGATGCGGGGAATGTGGGTATTTTACATCTCAGTGCTTGTTCTCCTCCCCCAAAATACAGCACCTCTAAAAATAATTAAGATTTCGCCTTGTCTAATAAATTAAAGGTCATGATTTATTTTTGTGGTCAGAACTTCAGGCCCAAGGTTTCCCAAACAAGTGCCCCACATTCATGGTGTGAACTGGGGCGGAGGTGGGGAGGCAGGGCTGGGGGAATACTTTCAGCCTGTTGTACCATAAAAACAAGAGTAGGATGTAATGCCACTAATTTGTCAGGAATTGTTGACTGAAAAGAGGCTACTGTGAGGATAGGAAACTCACTTTAGGGGAGGGGGCCGGGGAAGCACCTCAAAGAGAAAGGCAACTGTTCCCCACAAGAGCTGCAGCCACTGGCGGTGGAATTGCTTGGCGCCAGCACAGCTCCGTGCAGCAAGAGGGATTTATTTAGCAATAGTTAATGATTCTCCCAAGCAACCCCCAGGAGGCCCAGCTAGCAGTAATATATACTTTCAGGCAATCATCTACCCTTCCTAGAAGGATGCAGCAACACTACAGTGAAGGGATGCCCCTGGCCCCCCGCACAATGTATCTTTTAGTAGACTGCCCAGCTCCAAACGCCCCCAAAGAACTCCCCCTCCACAGCCTACCACAGCCCTGCCTCCTCGTGCTTGCCATGCTCCGGAGCAAAGTTATCAATTCCTAATGCAGAAAAATCAAGAAACAATTTCTGGAAGGCCATCATTCAGTGGACTAGTTACCTGGGAACCCAGGTGGGCTGTCCAACCCTGCCCCATTAGCTAACTTTGTCAGATTAGCTAGTTGGTGCCCACAGACTAGCATTTTCCAAAGTGCCATGTGTATATAACCAGTGGGTCTTGTGATAATGTTAGGTGGTACTTGAGTAACACTTCTTTTAATGGTCAGGTTTTTGTGGTTTTTTTTTTTTTCTAATACACATAACTAGAATACCAAATCCATGGTGTCACAAATATAATTACTTAAGGTGAGGCTGGGATTTTTTTTGAGTCAATTTAAAGATAAATCTTAATGAACAAAAGTAAGAGGAAAGCAAGAATAATTGTAACTTTTATATTAAATGAGGTGAAGTCAGTGGAGTGCTTGCAAAAACTAGTTTGTATTCCTTTTTTCAACTCATTCTTTAGGAATCTCTGCCAGAACTCTTAAGATATAGAACGAATTCCATTTTAGGGGCACCTGAGTGGCTCAGCCATTAAGCGTCTGCCTTCAGCTCAGGTCATGATCCCAGGGTCCTGGGATCGAGCCCCACATCGGGTTCCCTGCTCCATGGGAAGCCTGCTTCTCCCTCTCCCACTCCCCCTGCTTGTGTTCCTGCTCTCGCTCTCTCTCTCTCTCTGTCAAATAAATAAATAAAATCTTAAAAAAAAAAATAGAATTCCATTTTAGCATCCTGTTAAAAAAATTACTGGATCTTGAGAAAGTCTGATCAGGCAAGACAAAGCCCCTGCTCTGGACGGCCATGTGAAGGGGAACAGAGATGGTCGATACTGGATGGCAGAACAAGCATCTGAGGAGAGTGAGCCCAGGACAGTGGGCACCCAGGGTGGGTCCCAGAAAGGAAGGACAATCTGAGAACTCATTACCTTTTTTGCAAGAGGCAGAATCCAGCAAATCACTGATATTGCTAATGAAAATTTGGGGAGTACAAGAGAAATTTCCAATTCCCATAAGCCTCTTTGAGGCTTGTTTCCACAACAACTGGAGAGATCTATACAGGAATGTTCGTGATGCTTTAAGAGAGAATGCTCATCAGAGCAGTCTACTTTTCTATTTGTCACGTGATTGTAAATTTGGGACCACCTTCACACCAGCTCTGCACATACACACACCACCATCCTCACTGCCACACTATGCACACTTATGGACACCACCCCAGGGATTCACTGTTGGGTGACAAGCAAAAAGATTCTTACATGCTTCAGAAAGTCTTTCTTTAGTTGATTGTAGTTCATCAGATTCTTAGATACTGGCTTTTTAATTCTCATACCTAGTAGAAAGAGACAGGCAATGTGTAAATGCTTGTGGTAGTATCTACCATGAGATGAATAAATGAAATTCACTAATATTCCTTAATCACTTTTAATCAGTAGCTCCAAACACTCACATCCATACTAACCCCCAGCCCCACCCAACTTCTGCCAGCACCACGACCTTCTCACATATATGCTCTTTTTCAGAGCTGCTGCTGGCAAATGTCTCTCTGGGATTTCTCCCTCCTTTTATTTCTGCATCCTGTCATCCTTACTGTTTAGGAGAGGTACAACAAAGTAACCAGGTGCATGAAAGGAGGAAAAGAAGCAGAAATGCAAAAGGCCTTAAATGGCCTCAGACTCTTGAAGGGAGGAAAATACCAGATGAAGACCATAATTAAAATGAAGGCAGAACATGATATAAAGTGATAGTTTGGGACAGGACTTACATGATTTTCCATAATTTGGAGGTGCTGGAGAAAAATCACCAAACAGAATTTGGTGTGTCTATAAAAAAGAGAGATAAAAATAAATACCAACCACCCTCACAACAAGAGAAATTTAATAAAATTCCTTTTCCAGTGTTGTGCTTCTTCATTCAAAGGCAGTTTTTGATACTGCTGTCAAAAGCCATTGTAATAACAGACACTAACAGTAAAATAGACAAAACTGGGGAAAATATTGATAAAATAGGATAGGCAAAAGAGTACTATCCTAATATGGAAATAGCATACACAAGTCAATGCAGTAAAGCTAAACACCCTAATAGACATATGGGCAAAGAAAATGAATATAATCAATCTTCATTATTCATGGGTTCCAGATTTTCCAGTTTTCCTACTCAATAAAATTTATTTGTAACACCAAAATCAATATATGCAGCATTTTTGAGGCATTCAAGGACATTCAGGGAGCAGAAAACAATTTGAGTCACCTGACATGCATATTCTCAGTCGAGGTCAAACAAGAGGACACTTTGCCTTCTTATTTCAGCTCTCATCTTTAAACAAGTGTCCTTTGGGGGGGCCTATTTAGTGCCACATTTTCTGCATTTTTATGTGTTTTGTTAGTGATTTCACTGTTTAAAATGGCCCCCAGTGTAGTGCTGACATGCTGTGTGACGCCCCTAAGTGCAAGAAGACTTTGATGTGCCTTACTGGGAAAATACACTTGTTAGGTAAACTTCATTTAGGCATGAGTTAGAGTGCTGCTGGCTGTAAGTACAACGTTAATGACTCAACTATACTTATGAAATAAGGTATCTTCAAACAGAAACACACATAAACACAAATTTATAGTTGATGAAAATGTTGTGACCAGAGGCTCACAGGAACCTGGCCCTATATTTCTCCTAGGAGCAATGGTCTAATAATTCAGTGTTAGTAGGGACTTTAGAAAACATAACTACCTCTGTGAATAACGAATAAACAGAAGATGCTCATCAAACTCACTGATAATCAAAGAAATTAAAATTAAAAGGAAATTAAAATATCTTCATCTATTCAATTGGGAAATAACAAAATTACTTTTTAAAGCCAGTGTTAGAGAAAATATGGGAAAACAGGCACTGTTGAGGACTGCTGGTGCATGAGGCCAGTTTTCTAGAAGGCAATTTGGCCATATATCAAAATTTCAAATAAGCATAAATCCTGATCCAAGAAGTCGACTTATGAGAAAGTACCCTGAGGAGATAATTGTGCAATTGCAAAAATTTATATTTAAATTTATTCATCACTGCATTGTTTATAATAGTTGCCAATTTGAAAAACCTAAATGCCTGGCAATATGGGATATTTTTAAATTGTGATATATCCAGTCAATGGAATCTTACATATCCATTAAAATAATAAGTATTATTGCTAACACTGAAAGAATATGTCCATGAAAATATTCAGTGATTAAAGCAGATCAGAGGACAGTAGATCCCATCAATGCATTCTGTGTCCGTGTGTGCATCTTTATGTATGCATAACTACAGAGAGACATTTCTAAGGAGGTTCACTAAAATGTTCATGGTGATTATCCCTGGGGGGAGGGAAAGGATTTCAGATAATTTTTACCTTTGTTTCTATTCCTCTGTATTATTTGAAAGTTTAAAATCTGAGAAAAGCTGTTTTTGTTTTTAAACTGTCAATATAATATATACAGTTACTGTCTTACATGGGAAAGAGAAGTTGGTGACTCTGAAGAAGATACAACATCATCAGTTAACAATTTATAATCTTGGTTGTTTATCTTTGTATCCCCATCACCTAAAAGAAAGCTACGCACACAGTAAATAAGCACTCATAAATAAGTGTTTGATGAATAAATAATTTTAAACAATAACTCCAACCCCCTCTAGTTTGTTTTTTATGAAATACGCAGGTACAATGATTTAAGCTCTCCATGGAAATGATGGCTGAGCAATAGTGGGCTTACCACACTGTGCTTGACATCAGGTGAATTTTTAAAAGAACTGCTTATTTGAGGAAATAGTCCTGCATGCATGCAAAGAAGGAAAACCAGGATTAAACCCAGTGTTAGAATAAAATCTCTTACACTCCCAATTATACCATACAAATAAATTGTACACACATGCCTTATTCCCTTTTAGAATTTGACCAACAGAAAAATAAGAGTCAGGTAAAATGAAACTGTGACTAAAAGTTAACTCATGGTAAATACTTTGGAGCTTTTGAGGGTGGAGGTAACATTTTTTACGGTACACATTTCAATTTTATTTTAAAAAGAAAACAATACTGATAACAGCTAAGGGGACATTGAAATTATATGTCTATAATTTTAAAATGTTATCAAAATAATTCAGTTTTACATGTCCTTTGGCTTTCTCAATGAGGTTTTTCTGAAGCCTAAAGTAGAGGCTGTGTTTCAGTATTTGTTAATTTTCTTGAGTTTTAATCCAGCTAAAAATAATTATCTATGTCCCCTTTCCCATCTAAAAATAGTTAACCTTTCAAATGCTGCTTTTTTTTTTTTAAGATTTTATTTTTTTAGAGCAGTTTTAGGTTCACAGGACCATTGAAAGATACATAGAGTTCCTATATGCTCCTGCCCCCACACAGGCATAGCCTCCCATTATCAACATTCCCCCACCAGAGTGGGACATTTGGTACAACTGAGAAACCTACACTGACACATCACAATCACCGTTCCCATTACAGTTTACTCCTGGTGTTGTACAATCCATACGTTTGGACAAATGTATAATGACATGTGTCCATCATTATAATATCATACAAAGTATTTTCACTGCCCTAAAAATCCTTTGTGCTCTGCCTATTCATCCCTCTTCTTTCCCAGCCCCTGGCAACCTCTGATCTTTTTACTGCATCCGTGGTTTTGCCTTCTCCAGAATGTCAGGTAGTTGGAATCATATAGTATGTAGCTTTTTCAGATTGGCTTCTTTCACTTAGTAATATACACTTCAGATTCCTCCATGTCCTTCCATAGCTTGATAGCTCATTTTTTTAGTGCTGAATAAATCTTGCATTGTCTGGATGTACCACAGTTCATTTATCCATTCACCTACTAAAGAATGTCTACATATATATACACATACATATGTATATGTATATATATATACATATACATATGTATATATATATATACATTTTTTTAAGGAGGCTCCATGCCCAGCGCAGAGCCCAGTGTGGGGCTTGAACTTAACAACCCTGAGATCAAGACCTCAGCTAAAATCATGAGTTGGATGCTTAACCAACTGAGCCACCCAGGTGCCCTAATTATTTGCTATATATATCTTCCTTAGTGAGGTGTTTGTTAAAGTCTTGGGCTCATTTTTTAGTCAGTTTTTTGTTTCTTGTTGTTGAGTTTTAAGACTTCTTTGTATATTTAGAATAACGGTTCCTTATCAAAAGTGTCTTTTGCAAATATTTTCTCCCAATCTGTGGCTTCTCACTCTCTTGACATTATCTTTTGCAGAGCAGAAGTTTTTAATTTTAATAAAGTCCAGCTTATCTATTATTTCTTTCATGGATCATGCCTTTGGTGTTCTATCTAAAAAGTCATTGCCATAGCCAAGGTCATCTAGGTTTTTCCTATGTTATATTCTAGGAGTTTTACACTTTTGCATTTACATTTAGGTCCATGATCCATCTTGAGCTAATTTTTGTGAAGGGTGTAAGGTCTATGTTTAGATTTTTTTTTTTTTTTTGGCGTGTGGATACCAGTTGTTCCAACAAAATTTGTTGAAAAGACCCTTTTCTCCATTGTTTTGCCTTTGTTCCTCTGTCAAAGATACATTGCCTATATTTATGCGGGTCTGTTTCTGGGCTCTCTATTCTGTTCCATTGATCTATAGGTCTATTCTTTCACCAATACCACATTATCTTAATTACTGTAGCTTTTTGTAAGTATTGAAGTTGGGTAGTGTCAGTCCTTCAACTTTGTTCTTGTTCTCCAATATTGTTTTTTTTTTTTAATTTTATTATATTAGTCACCATACAATACATCATTGGTTTTTGATGTGGTGATCCACGATCCATTGTTTTCGTATAACACCCAGTGCTCCATGCAGTACGTGCCCTCCTTAATACCCATCACCGGGCCAACCAATCCCTCCTTCCCCCTCCCCTCTAGAACCCTCAGTTTGTTTCTCAGAGTCCATAGTCTCTCATGGTTCATCTCTCCCTCCAATTCCGCCCCCCCATTTTTCCCTTCCTTCTCCTAATGTCCTCCTTGCTATTCCTTATGTTCCACAAATAAGTGAAACCATATGATAATTGACTTTCTCTGCTTGACTTATTTCACTTAGCATAATCTCCTCCAGTCCCATCCATGTTGATGTAAAAGTTGTGTATTCATCCTTTCTGATGGCTGAGTAATATTCCATTGTATATATGGACCACATCTTCTTTATCCATTCATCTGTTGAAGGGCATCTCAGCTCTTTCCACAGTTTGGCTATTGTGGACATTTCTGCTATGAACATTGGGGTGCATATGGCCCTTCTTTTCACTACATCTCTGTCTTTGGGGTAAATACCCAGAAGTGCAATTGCTGGGTCATAGGTTAGCTCTATTTTTAAATTTTTGAGGAACCTCCACACTGTTTTCCAAAGTGGCTGTACCAACTTGCATTCCCACCAACAGTGTAAGAGGGTTCCCCTTTCTCCACAACCTCTCCAACATTTGTTGTTTCTTTCCCTGTCCATTTTTGCCATTCTAACTGGTGTAAGGTGGTATCTCAGTGTGGTTTTGATTTGGATTTCCCTGATGGCTAATGATGATGAACAATTTTTTCATGTGTCTGTTAGCCATTTGTATGTCTTCCTCAGAGAAGTGTCTTTTCATATCTTCTGCCCAATTTTGACTTGATTATTTGTTTTTGGGGTGTTGAGTTTGAGAAGTTCTTTATAGATCTTGGATACCAGCCCTTTATCTGTAGTGTCATTTGCAAATATCTTCTCCCATTCTGTGGGTTGCCTCTTTGTTTTGTTGACTTTTCCTTTGCTGTGCAGAAGCTTTTTATCTTGATGAAGTCCCAAAAGTTCATTTTTGCTTTTGTTTCACTAGCTTTTGGAGATGTATCTTGAAATAAGTTGCTGTGGGCGATGTCAAAGAGGTTACTGCCTATGTTCTCCTCTAGGATTTTTTTTTTTTTAAGATTTTATTTTATTTATTTGACAGAGCGAGACACAGCAAGAGAGGGAACACAAGCAGGGGGAGCAGGAGAGGGAGAAGCAGGCTTCGCACCAAGCAGGGAGGCCAACACGGGGCTCGATCCCAGAACCCTGGGATCATGACCTGAGCTGAAGGCAGCCTCTTAACGACTGAGCCACCCAGGCGCCCCCCTCTAGGATTTTGATAGATTCCTGTGTCACATTGAGGTCTTTTATCCACTTTGAGTTTATCTTTGTGAATGGTGTTAGAGAATGGACGAGTTTCATTCTTCTGCACATGGCTGTCCAATTTTCCCAGCACCATTTATTGAAGGGACTGTCTTTTTTCCACTGCATATTTTTTCCTGCTTTGTCAAAGATTATTTGACCATAGAGTTGAGGGTCCTTATCTGGGTTCTCTATTCTGTTCCATTGGTCTGTATGTCTGTTTTTGTGCCAGTACCATGCTGTCTTGGTGATCACAGCTTTGTAATAGAGCTTGAAATCGGGCAACGTGATGCCCCCAGCTTTGTTTTTCTTTTTCAACATTTCCTTGGCGATTCGGGGTCTTTTCTGATTCCATACAAATTTTAGGATTGTTTGTTCCAGCACTTTGAAAAATGTCATTGGAATTTTGATCGGGATGGCATTGAAGGTATAGATTGCTCTGGGTAGCATAGACATTTTAACAATGTTTATTCTTCCAATCCATGAGTGTGGAATATTTTTCCATCTTTTTGTGTCTTCTTCAATTTCTTTCATGAGTGTTCTGTAGTTCCTAGAGTATAGATCCTTTACCTCTTTGGTTAGGTTTATTCTGAGGTATCTTGGGGTTTTTGGTGCTATTGTAAATGGAATCATTTCTCAAATTTCTCTTTCTACAGTTGCGTTGTTAGTGTATAAGAAAGTAACTGATTTCTGTGCATTGATTTTGTATCCTGCCACATTACTGAATTGCTGGATGAGTTCTAGTAATTTGGGAGTGGAGTCTTTGGGTTTTCCACATAAAGCATCATGTCGTCTGCGAAAAGAGTTTGACTTCTTCTTTGCCAATTCGAATACCTTTTATTTCTTTTTGTTGTCTGATTGCTGTTGCTAGGACTTCTAGTACTATGTTGAACAACAGTGGCGAGAGTGGGCATCCTTGACGTGTTCCTGATCTTAAGGGAAAGGCTCTCAGCTTTTCCCCATTTAGGATGATATTCGCTGTGGGTTTTTCATAGATGGATTTTATGAACTTGAGGAATGTTCCTTCTATTCCTATACTCTGGAGAGTTTTAATCAGGAAAGGATGTTGTATTTTGTCAAATGCTTTTTCTGCATCAACTGAGAGGACCATATGGTTCTTCTCCCTCCTCTTATTAATGTGTTCTATCACATTGATTGATTTGCGAATGTTGAACCACCCTTGCATCCCAGGGATAAATCCCACTTGGTCGTGGTGGATGATCCTTTTAATGTATTGTTGGATCCTATTAGCTAGGATTTTGTTGAGGATTTTGGAATCCATATTCATCAGGGATACTTGTCTGGAATTCTCCTTTTTGATGGGATCTTTGCCTGGTTTGGGGATTAAGGTAATGCTGGCCTCACAGAATGAGTTTGGAAGTTTTCCTTCTGTTTCTATTTTTGAAACAGCTTCAGTAGAATAGGTATTATTTCTTCTTTGAATGTTTGGTAGAATTCCCCAGGGAATCCATCAGGCCCTGGACTCTTGTTTTTTGGGAGGTTTTTGATCACTACTTCAATCTCGTTACTGGTCATTGGGCTATTCAGGTTGTCAATTTCTTCCTGTTTCAGTCTTTGCAGCTTATAGGTTTCCAGGAAGGCCTCCATTTCATCCAGATTGCTCAGTTTATTGGCATAGAGTTGTTGATAATAATTTCTAATAATTGTTTCTATTTCCTTGGTGTTAGTTGTGATCTCTCCTTTCTCATTCATAATTTTATTAATTTGGGTCCTTTCTCTTTTCTTTTGGATAAGTCTGGCCAGTGGTTTATCGATCTTATTAATTCTTTCAAAGAACCAACTTCTAGTTTCGTTGATCTGATCTCCTGTGTTTCTCGTTTCTAATTCATTGATTTCTGCTCTAATTTTAATTATTTCTCTTCTAATGCGTGGCTTAGGCTTCGTTTGTTGCTTTTTCTCTAGTTCTTTAAGGTGTAGAGTTAGTTGGTGAATTGGGGATTTTTCTATTTTTTTGAGTGAGGCTTGGATGGCCATGTATTTCCCCCTTAGGACCGCCTTTGCAGTATCGCATAGGTTTTGGACCGATGTGTTTTCATTCTCATTGATTTCCACGAATTGTTTAAGTTCTTCTTTGATTTCCTGGTTGACCCAAACATTCTTGAGCAGAGTGGTCTTTAGTTTCCAAGTGTTTGAATTTCTGCCAAATTTTTTCTTGTGATTGAGTTCCAGTTTTAGAGCATGTGGTCTGAGAATATGCAGGGAATAATCTCAGTCTTTGGTATTAGTTGAGACCTGATTTGTGACCCAGTATATGGTCTATTCTGGAGAAAGTTCCATGCACGCTCGAGAAGACTGAGTATTCTGTTGTTTTAGGGTGGAATGTTCTGTAAATATCTATGAGGTCCATCTGGTCCAATGTACCATTCAAAGCTCTTGTTTCCTTGTTGATTTTCTGCTTAGATGATCTGTCCATTGCTGAGAGTGGAGTATTGAGGTCTCCTACAATTAATGTATTGTTATCATATGACTCTTTTTTTTTTTTAAAGATTTTATTTATTTATTTGACAGAGAGAGACACAGTGAGAGAGGGAACACAAGCAGGGGGAGTGGGAGAGGGAGAAGCAGGCCTCCCGCTGAGCAGGGAGCCCAATGCGGGTCTCGATCCCAGGACCCTGGGATCATGACCTGAGCTGAAGACAGACATTTAACGACTGAGCCACCCAGGCGCCCCTCAATATGACTCTTTATTTTGGTTAACAGTTGGCTTATGTAGATGGCTGCTCCCATGTTGGGGGCATAGATATTTACAATTGTTAGATCTTCTTGTTGGATAGACCCTTTAAGAATGATATAGTGTCCTTCTGTGTCTCTTATTACAGACTTTAGTTTAAAATCTAATTTGTCTGATATAAGAATTGCTACCCCAGCTTTCTTTTGAGCTCCGCTGGCATGGAAGATGGATCTCCATCCCTTCACTTTCAGTCTGGATGTATCTTTAGGTTCAAAATGAGTCTCTTGTAGACAGCATATGGATGGGTCCTGTCTTTTTATCCAATCTGCAACCCTGTGCCATTTTATGGGAGCGTTTAGGCCATTCACGTTGAGAGTGATTATTGAAAGATATGAATTAACTGTCATCATGTTGCCTGTGAAGATGTTGTTTTTATAGATTGTCCCTGTAAATTTCTGTTGTAGATCACTCTTGCGGTCTTTCTCCTTTTATAGAACCCCCCTTAATATTTCTTGCAGGGCCGGCTTAGTGGTCACATATTCTTTCAACTTCTGCCAGTCGTGGAAGTCTGCATCTCTCCATCCATTCTAAATGAAAGCCTTGTGGGATAAAGTATTCTTGGCTGCATGTTCTTCTCATTTAGTACCCTGAATATGTCTTGCCAGGCCTTTCTGGCTTGCCAGGTCTCTGTGGATAGGTCTGACGTTATTCTGATGTTCCTCCCTCTGTACGTAAGGAATCTCTTCCCCCTAACTGCCCTTAGGATCGTTTCCTTGGTTCTAAGATTTGCAAGTTTTACTATTACATGCCGGGGTGTTGGCCTGTTTTCCTTGATCTTAGGAGGGATCCTCTCTGCCTCTAGGACTCGAATGTTTGTTTCATTCCCCAGATTAGGGAAGTTCTCAGCTACAATTTGCTCAAGTACATCTTCTAGTCCTCTCTCTCTCTCCACTCCCTCTGGGATTCCAATTATTCTGACATTGGAATGCTTCATGGTGTCACTTATTTCTCTGATTTTATTTTCATGGATTCTGAGTTGTTTTTCCCTGGCCTCCTCTTTTCCCTTTTTATCTATTATATTGTCTTCCAGGTCGCTTATTCGCTTTTCTGCCTCAGTTACCCTAGCTGTTGTTACCCTAGATTATCTAGATTGGATTGGATCTCACTGATAGCATTTTTAAGTTCTGCCAATTCACCTTTTATTTCTGCCCTTAGAGACTCTATGTTGCCATTAATTGATTTCTCCATTCTAGCCATTGTCTTCACAATTGCTAGCCTGAATTCCATCTCCGACATCTTGGTTATATCTGCATCCATTTGTAAATCTGCAGCATAAGTCATAATCTCTGAGTCTTTTCTATTTTGGGGGCTCCTCCTCCTAGTCATTCTGTTGATGGGTGTTTGAGGGAATGTATAGAGTCCAAATTATTGACCAGAACCCAAGCAAGATGCACCTGTTTTCTTGGACCTTAGTGTTGCTGGCCTCTTGTTTTCCCAGCCTGTCTTCTGCAGGAGGGGCCTTCCGCACTGTTACTCAGCCAACCATGTTTGGGCGGAGTTGCCCTGCGCCCCTGTGGCAGGGGATGGGCTCAGCCGGAATCAGTTTTGGGGGCTTTTGTTCTCTGGCGGCTTTCCCTGGCGGCTTTCCACGTCTCTTCCGCGAGTCAGAGCAGAAGAGACCATTTCCAACCCTCTGCCTCAGAGCAGAGAGACCACAGTCTGTTCTTCAGTGAGCTCTCCAGGCCACACTGTCTCCGTTTCTGTCTGTGCTGCTATAAACTGCAGCGGCCTGGGTTGTGTGCCCCTCCACAGAGCCCCCCGTCCTGCCTCCAGGTCGGAGCACGTCTCTGCCCTTTGTGCTTCTAAAACCGCCAGCCTCTCCCGGTTCACCCACACGACCCCGCCGCTCTGGGTTGCTGCCCCGGGGGCTGCAGTTCACAGGCACGACCCCGCTGCTCCGGGTTTCCATCCCGGTGGCTGCCCTAAAGTCCTTTCCCCGCCGCTACCGGTCTGCGAGTCTGTGCCCCGTCCTCAGCACGCGCTCACCGTCGGTGCAGGATCCCCATGGCCAGGCAGCCTCCCACTGCCATTTATCTTCCGATATCTGCCCGTGGAATCACGGCTCCCCGCTTTGTACCTCAAAACCAACCACCTGCAATATTCTGTTTGTAGAGATCCAGATCTTCTTACATCTCAGGCTGGTTTCGTGGGTGCTCAGAGTGGTCTGGTAGATACTCAGCTCAGTTCCGGGAACCAGTTGAAATAGGGTCCCCTACTCCTCCGCCATTTTTCCCCCCCTCCTTGTTCTCCAATATTGTATTGGCCACTCTGGCTCTTTTGCCTCCCCATACAAATTTTAGAATCACTTTGTCGATATCTACAAAATAACTTGTGGGGATTAAGTGATTGCACTGAATTTAATTTTAAATTTCACTTGTCTATTGCTGGTATATAGGAAACTTTTCTATATTAATCTTGTATCTTGCAACCTTACTATAATCATTAATTAGTTCCAGGAGAGGTGTTTTGTTTTTTTTTAATCAATTCTTTTGGATTTTCTTCATAGACAATATGTCATATGTAAACAAAGACAGTTTCATTTCTTCCTTTCCAATCTCTAAAACTTTTTCTTTTCTTGTCTTACTGCATTAGCTAGTACTTTCAGTATGCTTTTGAAAGAAGTGGTGAGAGGAGAACCCTTTATCTGATCTTAATGGGAAAGCTTTATGTTTCTCATTATTATTATTATTATTATTTTTTAAGATTTTATTTATTTGAGAGAGAGAATGAGAGAGAGAGAGCACATGAGGGGGGAGGGTCAGAGGGAGAAGCAGACTCCCTGCTGAGCAGGGAGCCCGATGCAGGACTCGATCCCGGGACTCCAGGACCATGACCTGAGCTGAAGGCAGTCGCTTAACCAACTGAGCCACCCAGGCGCCCTATGTTTCTCATTATTAACCATGATGTTACTTATAGGTTTTTTATAGGTTTTCTTTATAAGTTGAGGAAGTTCTCCTCTATTCTTGTTTCTGAGACTTTTTAAAATCATGAATGGGTATCGGATTTTGTTAAATGCTTTTTCTGCATCTATTGATATGATCATGAGATTTTTTTCTTTTTTTAGCCTCTTGATATGATGGATTACATCAATTGATTTCTAAATGTTGAACCAACCTTGCATGCCTGGGATAATCCCACTTGGTCATGGTGTAGAATTATTTTTATACATTGTTGGATTTATTTGATAATATTTTGTTGAAGTTTTTGCATTATATTCATGAGATATAGATGTCTGTAGTTTTCCTTTCTTGTAGTGTTTGCCTGGCTTTGGTATTACAGTAATGCTGCCTTCATAGAATGAGTTAGGAAGTATTTCCTCACCTTTTGTCCTCTGAAAGAGATTGTGGAGAATTGGTATAATTTCTCCCTTCAATGTTTGGTAAAATTCACCAGCAAACCCATCTGGGCCTAGTGCTATCTGTTTGGGAAGGTTATTAATTATTGATTTAATTTCTTTAATAGATATAAGCCTATTCAGGCTATTCTTTCTTGTGTGAGTTTTGGCAGCTTGCGTCTTCAAGGAAGATATCATTTTGATTATCCAATTTGGGGGCATAAAGTTATACATAATATTTCTTTATTATTCTTTTACTGTCCATGGGGTCTGTAGTGATGTCCTCTCTTTCATTTCTGATATTAATAACTAATATCTTTTTTTCTTAGAAATTCTTCATCTTTTCAAAGAATCAGCTTCTGATTTCCTTAATTTTCTCTGTTGACTTCCTATTTTCAAGTTGATTTCTGCTCTAATTCTTATGATTTCTTCTGCTTACTTTGGATTTAATTTGCTCTTCTTTTTCTAGTTTTCTAATGTAGAAATTAGATTGATTTTAGATCTTTCTTCTTTTCTAATATATACAATCAATGCTGTAAATTTCCCTCTAAGCACTGCTTTTATTACATTCCACAAATTGGTAAGTTGTATTTTCTTTTCTTTTTTTTTTTTTTTAAGATTTTATTTATTTGACAGAGAGATACAGCGAGAGAGGGAACATAAGCAGGGGGAGTAGCAGAGGGAGAAGCAGGCTTCCCACGGAGCAGGGAGCCCAATGCGGGACTCGATCCCAGGACCCTGGGATCATGACCTGAGCCGAAGGCAGACGCTTAACGACTGAGCCACCCAGGCGCCCCGGTAAGTTGTATTTTCATTTTCATTTAGTTCAAAATATTTCTTTAGCTTCTCCAGATTTCTTCTTTGACTCACGTTATTTAGAAGTGCGTTGTTTACTTATTTGGGGATCTTCCACTAATCCTTCTGTTATTGATTTCTAATTTAATTCCATTGTGTTCTGAGAGCAAATATTCTCTGATTGCTATTCTCTTAAATTTTAGGTGTGTTTTGTGTCCCAGAATGTAGTCTAACTACCTGTATTTACTTCTCCATTGTTCCAATGTTGGGAGCAGCAGTTTGCCCTGGGACCTCACCTCTCTTATGAATCCAAGAAGAGTTGTTGATTTTTAATTCTGTTCAGCTTTTTACCTGTTGTTAGAATGGAGGGGCATCTTTTAAGCTCCTTATAAGCAGAACCAGAAACCAGAAGTTGAGATAAACATTTTTATTCCTGGAACATTCTATAATACACAGCTTGTACTTTTAGAATCAGGGGGAACCATGGCTATGCTGAAATTCTAAGGTTATAAATTGTTCTCAAGGTCTGAAGAAGCTCTGGTATATTTTTTAACAATTTTATTGAAGAAAATTTTATTGAGATATAACTTACATATCATAAAATTGACCCACTTTAAGTACATAGTTAATGATTTCAAGTATATTTATTGAGTTATACAACCATCATCATAATACCATAATCCAGTAGTAGAGCATTTTCATTATCCCAATAAGATTTCTAATGCCCATTTATGGCTAATCTCCTTTTCTTCCCTCAGGCCCAGAAAACCACTAACCTACTTTTTCTATAGATTTGCCTTTATTGGACATTGCACATAAATGGAATCATATACTAGATGGTTTTTTATGTCTGCCTTCTCTTACTTAGCGTAATGTTTTTAGGTTCATCCACATTGCAGCTGTTGGGTATTTTGTTCCTTCTTATTGATGAGCAGTATTCCATTGTATGAATATACCAAATTTTGTTGTCCATTCACCAGTTGATAGACATAAGGGTTATTTCCCATTTGGGCTGTTATGGATAATGCTGCAGTGAACATTCATGTGCAAGTCTTTGTGTCGACATATGTTTTCATTTCTCTTGGGTATATACCAATATGTGGAATTGTTAAATCCTATGATAAATTTATATTTCACTTAAAAAAAATTGTCAAAGTGTTTTCCAAAGTAGCTGTACTATTTTACCTTCCCATTAGCAATGAATGAAGGTTCTAGTTTCTCTACATCCTCTCCAACATTTGTTATTGTCAGTCTTTATGGATATAGCCATTCTCATGGGTGTGAAGTGGTATCTCACTGGTTTTAATTTACATTTCCCTAATGACTAATCATGTTGAGTTCTCTGGTATATTTTGATTAAAAAAATAAGAGAAAAAATTTTAATTTGATTAAAAATAAAGATCAGGGCGTCTGGGTGGCACAGTTGGTTAAGCATCTGACTCTTGGTTTTGGTTCAGGTCGTGATCTCAGGGTCATGCCCCACATCAGGCTCCATGCTCAGCACAGAGTCTGCTTGAGATTCTCCCTCTGCTCCTCCCACTTGCGTTCTCTCTCTCTCTAAAAAGTAAATAAATAAACCTCTTTAAATAAATAAATAAATACTATTGATTTAAAGGAAGAAATGGGGCCTTGCTTAGCATAATATGATGGGGTCTGTTCATTAGGAATGCGTCAAGGGAGAAGAACAGTTTTTGCCAAATGCTCATTGTTATTTGTGCAATTTTATGCTGATGAACTTTTAAAAACAAGATTTCTTAAGCTAAAGTCAACTACAGAGTCCAACAATTACTTAGTTAAATTCAAGAAAAGCTCACTTTTTCACAGCTAAAGTAAAAGCAGGTGGATAAGAAGTTTATCCTGCACAAATAGTTCTGATTACTCCATTGGCTGTGAATCCTTAGCCTTTCAAAACTCTAAAAGATTTTTATAAATCCCACAGGCCTGCCAGAGGCTTTAACTAGTTTTATGTCACCCTTCCTTTCAAGAATTATATGAGATAATCAGTAATTAGTAAATGATATGATTCTATAATATTAAAGTTTTACGGAAAGTATTTTTGAGGCATTTGGTGGATTATGGGAAAAAATAGTCATTAGAATTTGTGCTAGGCCGTGTGTGAGGGATTTACACATATATGTCCATCTTTTACCCAAACTTGGTCATTCTTCTGAGCTAGAAATGTCTATTATTTTCTTTAGTCTGTCTATGGAGAGGAGCACCAGCAAGCCCACATATGTTGGCGTGTGGTTAGCTAGTGTTTTTTTTCTTTGTGTGTTCACAGTTGACAAAATGGAGCCCACAGTGCAACTTGACAGTGGTAGTTTTAACCAGCCTTTTAATTGAGGACATTTAATATTACCCTGAGTGTGTATCCACCTCCCTGCTTCCCTTTCCCAGTCCTAGGACTGTAACCAAATTGAGCAATTTTGTTGATGAAACTAACAATGTTAGTAATATCCAACAAATTCCACCTTTACATATTAGGTCCTTAAATACTGTGTCGATACTAATGGAACGCTCCAGGTATTTGGTTTCTAACAGCACGTTGTCAAGAAAGCAAGTGTAGGATTGTGAGCATCACTATTTTCAGGATCAGAGATGCTCAAGTTTGGAAGTGTTCTTTTAGGTCTTCTAATCATTGAGTCCACCTACTGTGTGTCTGTCACAATATAACTCTCAGCCATATTTCTGATTGAGTTTCCTTTTCCTAGACTGAGATAAGATGATCTCCTACCTACCCATCTCTGAATTTCTTGAAACTCTGAGTTTCTTGAAATGAAGACTCCTGAACACAAAACAATGTTGGAAGGTGAAGACAAACTTTTTAACTTTTTCTGAGAACTATGGTCTTAAATTGTATGTACACAAAAGAGGAGTATTTAGATCAAAGATGAACAACACTTAACCTAGAGTCCATGGACACCATAGAGGGATCCAAGATATATGCACTGTTGGCTGGCAGAACTGTCTTTATGGATGTTTTTCTGAAGATAGGGCCCAGAGCTTTCATGAGATTTTTCAAAGTGCCTCAAAAATATGAAGTGTCTTGAAGAGAGAGTTGCTAACCATTGGGATAGATGACAGAGCAGGTCTTTTCCTGACAGATTTTTAAGAATAAGGCATGCCATGGTTTGTTTGTTTATTAGGTAAAAATTATTCTATCAATATTAAGTTTCTTGACTGTGATAATAGTATGATGGTTATGTAAGAGAACATTCTTACTCTTAGGTAAGTGCTGAAGTATTTAAGGATATACTGTTATGATATCTGTAATGTACTCCCAAAAGTTCAGCAAAGAAGTGTATATAAGTATCAGTATAAAGAGACAGAGATAAAGCTACATGTTAACAAATGTGGCAAAACCTTAACAACTGATGCATCTGGGAAAGAGTAAGTGAATATTGATTGTGCTATCCCTTCAACTTCTTTAGAGATAAAAAAAAATGAAGGTGTAAATAAAAGGATAAGGCATTCTTTATCTACCTTACTTTCATAATTATAGGTAAAGAAAGAGTGCTATGATCGTATTTTTTAGATGGCTAAAACCAGGCAGAAAAAGATTTGGAAAACCAGCGAGTATCATCCCAAATTACATTTGAGCCATAACCACACGCAGACAACATGGTTCGTTCACACTAAAATCACTGTGGTGCCCGCTGTAGTGCTGACTTTTACGTTCACAGGCAAAATCTATTGCAGCCACCTCCTAGCTGATGTTATGCTTGAACAGTAAAGTGCACAGGGAACAGATGGCATCTTGTGACCTTCTTAATAACAGCCTTGGCTGCCAATGTTCCTTTGTGTCCAGTCTCTGCAGGGAATTTGGAAACTGTTGCCTTACACTTGAATATGTTCTGGCAAACTCGTTTAACCATTTATTAGACTGGTTCCTAATTTAACACAGTCAGAGAGAGCACAACAAGATTCCCAACTCCTGAAAGGGACATTGGTATTTCCAGGGCCCATTCCTGGGATTCTTTGGGGGTGAGCTGGCCATCACTCAGCATAGCTGTCATGTTTAATGTGGTGAGGCCGTCAATCCCAGGCAAACTGCTTCTCAGGCTATCTAGATTTATTGGTGGCCCATGTGAGATTTTTTTTTCTTTCTATAGTTTAAAAGAAATGCACTTCCCCCATCAAGGCATGCAAATGAGCCGGGAAACAGACTAACTCCCAGTATCACAAGGTCCTTCTGCTGTGACAGCTCACACCAGGAGGGAACGTGGGAACCCTGAGGTGAGTGAGGCTTGTTCTAAGTCACCCTGCTCCCTCCGTTGCACACCCTGGGCAGCCAGTGGCTGTCGAGCTCCAGGCTCCGCAGTGAGAGGAGGAGGGAGGAGGATGAGGGCACGAGGTGATTAGGTGAGGGAGCGGTCTGCCAGCCTGGCCCTCCTTGAGTCCTCGACTATCCCACACGGGCAGCTTTCCTCTGGCAACAGTGGAAGGCAAACAAGGAGGGCCCTAAGAAAAGACAATGAAGACATTCGCACCAAAGCCCAAGGAGTCTCCTTCCCCCAACAGAATGAATCTGGAAGGGCTGTACCAGGAGAAAAATGGTACAATCAGTCCCTGTCAGGCAACAGGTGTGGGGGGTGGGTGGGGAAAGGGCAGAAAGGCCACTGCCGGTGCATATGGTAGGTCTGAAAAGCATGGGATCTCAGGGTAGAAGCAGCTCAGCTGACAGGCACGGGACTGTGTGGGAGAGAGACAAGAACCAGGTTTCTGTCTGTTTGCGAGGGCCGGGGAGGCTTCATTCCAGGGTTTCTCCGGGTGGCTGAGGGGGAGGTGAGACTCCTTCCTGTTGGCCCCACTTATGCACTTCCAAGGATGCCTTGGAGCAGGGAGGTTCTCCCTGAGGCCTCTACCTGGGAGAAGCTGGCCTGGCTGTGAAGGAGCCTTGACTGGGGAGCAGTGAGTCTCTCCTGGGAAAGCAGGGGGCAGCTTGCCGGATTTGGCTGCTGTTTACCCTTCTCTCATTCCATCCCAGGGCCAGCCTACCGCCCCTTTCTCAGGTAGACTAGAAAACCTGTGAAAAAAGCCTCTTCTGTTGGGACATGCCCTAACCCATCTGCTTCCACCTTCATTCTGGGGCCCCAGCCTCCAGGACCAATAAGCTTTGGAAATGACCCCAAAACCGGAACAGGGGCATATATCCTTGGGACATTATGGAAACAAGATTAGCAAAGACTGGAAGCCACAAGATACCAACATTACCAAGAAATGGAAGGTAATTCCCCTGCTTTAGGCCCTACAGGTACAACTTACTCTTCTCTCTCCTCTCTCCGTCTCATCCCCAGTCACGCTTGCCATATCTTGTTTATACTACTGCATGTGTATTGTCAGATTTGGGGTTTGCCTCGCTGTATCTCCTTCAGCCCACTGCAGATCTGGGGTGGGGGATGGAGGAGTGTATATAACTAAAATCATGTATACATGCAACAGTGCCAGATGCTATTTATTTACTCCATGTTTAAAGTCTTACCATTTTAGGTGCTACAACACAGGATTCTAAAGACTGCCATTGGAAACAAGTTTTTGAAATGTTGCTTCTGTAAAAGCTACATTCTAATTTTTAAAAGCACTCTGTAAACTCCCTTTTGGAAGACAAATGGCAAATAAGAAGCTCCCTGTATAAGAGATATGTTGGGGGGGAAGGAAGTCTACAATGGAAGGCCATAAAAACTACTGTCCAACACACAACATCGGGCATCTGGTTTATGTTGAGCCCTGTCCCAGGTGCTGGAGATACAGAAGCAAACAGGACAGACAAGTCTCTGCTCTCATGAAGCTTATGTTCTAGAAAAGGAAAGAGAAAATAAACAAGTGAACTAATACGATAGTACATAAAAAGCAAGCAAGGCGCCAAGATAAAAATTAAGAGGGAAAGAGTGTGAAGAACTTACTTTAAATATGGTGGGCTGGGAAGGCCCCTCCGAAGACATGATGTTTAAATTCACACCTGAAGAACACAGCTCAGCAGAGCTGGGATAATTGCATTCCAACAAAGAGAACATATGTGCAAAGGCCCTGAGGTAGGAAATGGCTTAGCATTTTCAAGTTACTAAAAGAAGGCAATGTGGGCGCCTGGGTGGCTCAGTCGGTTAAGTGACTGCCTTCGGCTCAGGTCATGATCCTGGAGTCCCGGGATCGAGTCCCGCATTGGGCTCCCTGCTCAGCAGGGAGCCTGCTTCTCCCTCTGACCCTCTCCCTTCTCGTGCTGTTTCTCTCTCTCTCTCTCTCTCTCAAATAAACAAATA
This sequence comes from Neomonachus schauinslandi, assembly GCF_002201575.2. Classification (NCBI taxonomy): domain Eukaryota; kingdom Metazoa; phylum Chordata; class Mammalia; order Carnivora; family Phocidae; genus Neomonachus; species Neomonachus schauinslandi. The sequence continues at coordinate 80,962,760 of NC_058404.1, forward strand.
AAATTTAAAAAAAAAAAAAAGAAGGCAATGTAACTGGAATAGCACGTGAGCGAAAGGGAGGAGCCATGCAATGAAACCAGAAAGATAGGCAGGGTCCCATTCGTGCAAGACTTTATACAGGTTTTGGTAAGGAATTAGAATTTTATCACAAGTGTGATAGGAAACAGAGAAGTGATATCATCCTGTTTATGCTTTAAGCTCTCCATGTGTGAAGACATGACTTATAGGGTAGTCTGGTGAGTTCTTACTGCTTTTAGAAGTCTTCCAAGGTTTGGGGAAGGCTTCACAGAATAAAAGTGAGAGTAAAAGAATAGGTAAAACAAGAAGGATGTTAAACATGGACACAAATACTCTTGAACTAACATGACAAACTGTCTTCATGGTGCCCTCTTAAAATATTCATGTTCTCCTAAACACTGTCACCCTTATAAGAGGCTATACACCATACAAACAGTTCCCGTTCCAGAGAGCTGCTTCAGGGACTTGGAATTTGTTATAGGTGGTCAGGGAATATCCCAAGGAGATCTCACACATGTTGTCACATCTGGGCTTTGATGTGGTCATACTATATAAAACCTCTTCCCTAGTGTATATTATGTCTCCTGGACTGGCAAGAATCAAAGAGGCCAGTGTACCCTTTTGCAAGGGTACCTTGGGCACATCCTAGAGGGGTATGGGGCTAGGACACAGGTGTGGTGCTAAGAACAAGAGAAGGGAAAGAGAGAGCTGAGGAGTGCTGTCCTATAGTCCGCATTCCACCATGGAATAAATTGTTTCCGCCAGAGAGAAGCTTTAGTTTAAAAAAAGATTTGCTAGTGTCTGCCTTAGAGTGTAAATGGAGAGAAAGTGGAATTGTTTAACAATTTCTGTTGGTTGTACTGCAGTTTTATAATGCTTGATCTTTATAAGTCCACACAGATATAGATGATCAGTTTATAACAAAGAAGCCAAGAGGGAAAAGGACAGTCTCTTCAATAAACGGTGTTGGGAAAACTGGCAACCACACACAACAGAATAAAACTAGCCCACTCTCTTATACTATACACAAAAATTACCTCAAAATGGATTAAAGACTTGGATGTAAAACCTGAAGCCATAAAACTCCTAGGTGAAAACATAGGTGGTAAACTCCTTGACGTTGGTCCTAGTGATACTTCTTGGATCTGCTTCCAAAGGCAAGAGAAGCAAAAGCAAAAATAAACAAATGGGACCACATCAAATTAAAAAGCTTCTGCACAGTGAAGGAAACCATCAACAAAACAAAAATGCAGCCTACTGAATGGGAGAAGATATTTGCAAATGATATATCCAATAAGCGATTAATATCCAAAATATATAAAGAACTCATGCAACTTAACAACAACAACAACAACAACAACAAAAACCCCCAAACAACCCAATTAAATAATGGGCAGAAGATCTGAATAGACATTTTCCAAAGAAGACATACGGATAACCAATATGTACAGGAAAAGATGCTCAACATCACTAATCAGGGAAATGCAGATCAAAACCACAATGAGATATCACCTCACACCTGTTAGAATGGTCATCATCAAAAAAGACAAGAATAACAAGTGTTGGCAAGGATGTAGAGAAAAAGGAACACTTGTGCACTGTTAGTGGGAATGTAAACTGGTGCAGCCACTATGGAGACCAATATGGATATTCTTCAAAAAATTAAAAATAGAACTACCATATGATCCAGCTATTCCACTTCTGGGTATTTATCTGAAGAACAATGAAAACACAAATTTGAAAAGGTATATGCACACCTATGTCTACTGCAGCATTATTTATAATAGCCAAGATATGGAAACAACCTGAGTATCCATTGATGGATTATCCATTGAATGGAAAAAGAAGATGTGGTATTTATACAGTGGATACCACTCAGCCATAACAGGCAGTGAAATCTTGCCATTTGTGACAATATGGATGTAAGTGAAATAAGTCAGATGGAGAAAAACAAATACAATATGATTTCACTTCTGTGTGGAATCTAAACGACAAAACAGACAAAGCAAAACAAAAACAAACTCATAGATACAGAGAATAGATTGGTGATTACCATAGGGAAAGGGAAATGGGGGTGGGCAAAATGAGTAAAGGGGCCCAATTGTATGGTGATGGGAGATAACGAGGCATATGGCAGTGATCACGTTGTAGTACATACAAATATCAAATTATAATGTTGTATACCTGAAACTTATATACTAATTATATGCCAATTTTACTTCAATAAGAAAAAAAGATTTTAACTTTCAGTAGCTATCGCTTTGTTCTTCTTTGAACTTGAGAGATGAGCACATGATAGACCATAGGAGGGAAAGCCATAACCAAATCAAACACCTGGAAAGAAAACTAATAGTAATGCAAAAGGAAAACCACCTTAGTGTAGGTAGAACAAATAAGACTGAATGAACTCTTTGAGAGCTTGTTTGGAGGTTCTAGCAGGGAAGCGCAGCTACTCGTATACCCTTGACCGAAGAACGGTCCTCCTCTATCGGGGAAGGTCGTCCTCTTCGACCGAGCGCGCAGCTTCGGGAGGGACGCACATGGAGCCGTGAGGGAGGAAGGGGACACCCGCCTAGCCAGCCAGATCAGCCAAATCAACCCTGGCGATCAATGGGGTGACAGATGTCGCAGCCAGATCGCCCTCACATCCTGAATGAACTCTTTGAAAGGCAGTTGTGAAAAAGAATTTGAGAATACATTGCCTATGATGATCATAAATCACACTTAAGAACAGCCCATCTGATTTGTATATCTACGAAGGGATATATATCTACAAAGAGACAATCAACAGACCCATGTTCACTTGACTTCATGTTTTAACTCCTGTTAGCGGCTTCTAGCACAATTATACTTGATAATCCAAAAATTAAGCATGGAAATTGAAAAGAAGCACTAGAAGAAGTTATAACAAGAAGAAGTTATTACTTGGCCAGATTAAGTAATTCTACCTTGATGTATTGTCACCTCTTAAGGAAGAGAGGAGTCATCAGTTAAGTTAAAATGACCATGGGAGGAGAGTGAAAAAGGCAACATGGGCCAAGTCCCTTAAGAAGTCATCATCATGGGGGCGCCTGGGTGGCTCAGACGGTTAAGCGGCGGCCTTCAGCTCAGGTCATGATCCTGGAGTCCCGGGATCGAGTCCCACATCGGGCTCCCTGCTCGGCGTGGGACTGCTCATCTACCAGCACTCACGGGCCACCGGTGATTAGCATGGTTAATCAGCATTCTGAGGGGCACAGATAGCAGCATAAATGCAATAGGCCTGGACTCTGTGCCACTCAGATCAGATGCACTGTCACCTTAACTTACTGTGAAGGACGTGATCGGGCTGTTTAATTCCCCATGCCCTAGCTCAGACTTGTCTCCCAGCTATGCAGTGTGTTTTAATTTTCTGTCCATTACTGCAAAAGGGAAAAAGAAAGTCTTTCCTGATTTCAGCAATAGCACAAATGGTCAGCTGCTCTGTCCTCTTGCCTCAACAAACCATAGAAGAGCACAGAAAACCCACCTCAAATGCACTATTCCGATAAAGCCAGATTTTATTAGGAAAGCCAGCAGAAAAGTGACTGCCCCAGGCAGCAATGAAAAACTTTTATCTCCATTATTTAGGAAAACCCATAAGGCTGCACGATACTTCATTTTACCGTCCACCCTCCCCACCCAACACATGCATGCACGTTAAAGCTTTAAATACAACAGCAAAACAAATGACCACAATATTTTATAAAGTACTAAAAAGTCCTAATTTGAGATTTCAATCATGAGTCTTATTAAACCTTCGAAGATGGAACCCTGAGAGGTGGAAGTTATATGGAAAAAATCTATTGTGTTTCTTCCTCAAAATCAGCATGTGTGGCGGATGACCAGTTGTCCCCTTCCCTAGTGTGCCGTTTTGTCACCATGAAGTGGCTGCCCAGCCCGGGAACCCACTTCTGAACGCTCTGGAATCTAGGTGGAGCCTTGTGGCTGCTTGTGCCCTTGGAATGTGGGCATGACAGCCGCGGGTCGTTTCCAGGCTCAAGTGGTAGGAAAGCAGGTGTGCCTTCCCCACCCTTTATCCCGATGCAAGCAAAGGGCTCTGGCGCCCCAGGGATGGTGGAACGCCAAGCTAAAGGACATCTGTGTCCCTGAATCATCATGTGGAATGTCTGCCTGCAAAACACCCACCTTGGCCTTTATATAAAGGAAAAAAATGAACTTCTATTGTGTTAAGCAACTAGAATTTAAGATTCGTATTCTAGCAGCTAGTGTTATTCTAGTTTAATCAAAACAGGGTGGAGGTGGCTGTAGGTCAGTAAATACAGTTTACTAGTTGGTGGTTTATAGCTTTGGTTTCTCTTGTTCCTTTTTTGATGTACCCAGTAAAGTTCAGATGACATTACCTAAAAGCTCCAAACTCTGGGACTTGACTAATATGGAGGAGGACGTTTTGGCCCTGGAATAATTCATTTTTAAGAGTGACAGATCCAGAGGGCAACACACTCGTTTTCTTGCTAAAGACACCTTGCCTTTACTAGGCATAATGGAAACGGATGGACCACAGTCAAGAACCTACACGTTACAAAGACAGCAACCCTGGCAAAAAGGCTGTGCCCACAACTGACTGTTGCACTTACCCTTCGCATCTGTAGTCTCTCGGGAGCCAGCCCTGCAGACTGTGGGATTGAAGGCAGAATTTGGTGATGATATCCTGAAGCAAGCAGAAGAAACAAGTTATGAGTTCATGGGTCTATAAGCCACAGCCTGTGGACTTAGAGGGATTTTCAGTCATCTTCTCATTTGACTTCATAAACTTGTGCTTCTTCTCCTCTCCTCTTTTCACGCTCCCAACCATAGCCCCGAACTCCCATTAAATCAACCCGACTTGGACTTTCTCATCGTCCTTAGTGATTTGTTTGTTCCGTTTTGTCATAAAAGGGTAAAATGTTCAGCTTTTATACATGAAAATCTCAAACACTGAGTTCATAATTGTTTTAACAGGATTTGTGAGTCTTTCTCTAGGGAGCTGTTTTCAGAATAAGTGAAGTGCTATGAACGGAACAGGAAATATCACAGCAAGTGTGTTGATTTCCCAGGAAAGTGTAGGACTGAATAGCAGAGGAGTAATTCGGGAACTTACAGATGCTGTGTCTATTCTTCGAAACACATCTCTATCTCGGTTTCCCCGAATCCAGATACGATACTCTTTTAAGGCAAGCAGGGTCTTGGTGGGAAGCACAGTTATTTTGTATGGAATGGACAGTCCTCAATTTCTAGTGTGCAGCACATTGTTTTTGGCCTCTGATTAGGGGGACAAGAGGGTCTCCAAGCTCCAGGGACCTGGAACTGTGTGTGTGAAGTAGGGAAAGAGTGGAATTGATGTCAGTCTAGGGAGTCCCAAAATGCTCCTAGACATGCATTCAGCCAACAAACTAACCCTAATCATTCCTGAGAGAAGGGCTGCTAATCTACTGTGCTTCTTTCTTCTCCCAACCTACAACAGCAGATGAGTCAACAGAGGGTATTAATTTTAAAATGCAGATTTCTGAGCCTGATCCCAGTAATTAATTTTCAATAGGTTTAGGGCAGGTGGTCCGATACAGGTAAGCAGTGGACCAGTTTACTGACTTCTATGGAAATCTTCTTTGCTTCTCTTTATATTTTTTATCACCTAAGCAGACACACCCAAACACTATGATGTGGGCTATTTAAGTATATGGAATTATACAATATGTATTGCAGCTGGCTCACATTATGTTTGTGACATTACTGCGTGTAACCATAGTTTGTTCATATTCATTGACATTGTATGAATATACCACTGTCTATCCATTCTGTTGTATAGTACTAATTCTACCTTTTGGCCTTTTAGCTTTTTTACTCTTATGAAAAATGCTTCTATAAACACACTTGCATGTACATGTCTCTTGGTGCACATGTGAAAGGCATTTCAGCTGTGTATACACTTAGAAGTAGAATTGCTAAGTTTTAGGGTACCCGTAGCATCAACTTTAGATGATAAGACAAACTGGTTTTCTTTTCTTTCTTTTTTTTAAGTAGGCTCCACATCCAGTGTGGAGCCCAGTGTGGGGCTTGAACTCACAACCTGGAGATCAAGGCCTGGGCTGAGATCAAGAGTTGGAGAGTTGGACGCTTAACTGACTGAGCCACCCCAGTACCCCAAGACCAAACTGGTTTTCTAAAGAGTTATATCAGTGTCCGTTCCCATCAGCTGTATATGAGAGATCTCCTTGTTCTACATCCTCACCAACACTTAACACTGATGGTCTTTTTAATTTTAACCTTTCTGGAGGGTTATTTACATGAGTAAGCTTGTTGTGGTTTTAATTTGTGTTTCCTGATTATTTATGCAGTTAAGTACCTTTTGATACATTTATTCATCACTTGGATATCTTGGTTTGTGAATTTTGTTTTTTAAAATCTCTTTCCCATTTTTCTAATGGGTTGTCTTTTTCCTACTAGTTTGTAGGACCTCTTTATACCATATCGTATTTACGAGCCCTCTGTCAGTCACTGAGTTAAAAATATCTTCATCCTCCTGTGTCTCACCTTTTCGTGCCTTTAATGGTGTATTTTTTACCAGAACTTCTTAATTTTAAGGTAGTTCAATTTATCTAACTTCTTCTTTGTGCTTAGTGCTTTCTGTGTTCTGTTGAAGAAACCTTTGTCAACCTCAAGATCATCAAGAAATTCTCTGTCATCTAATGGTTTTATTGTTTTGCCTTTCACACTTAGATCATTAATTCATCTGGACTTAATCTACCTAGAATTGAAAACATGGATTTTCTCTCCTGCTCTGGCACCTTTTTCATAAGTAGGTGTCCATATATGCACAGGTCTGTTTCTGGGCCCCTTATTCTGTTCCATCGGTCTATTTGTCTATCCTTATGTCATAATACCATCTTGCTTTAATTACTGAGGCTCTATAGTAAGTTTTGTTATCTGTAGCAATCCTTCTAACCTTGTTTTCTCTTGAGAGTGTCCTATTTCCCGGCCTTGGATCGTTTGACCAAGTGCCACAAAAACACCTGTTGGAATTGCATTGAATCTATAGGTCAATTTGTGGAGAACTAACATTTTTACAACTTTCAATCTTCCAATCCAAGAACGTGGTTTACCTCTCCATTTACTTAGATCATCTTTATTTTCTCTCAGTAATGTTCTATAGTTTTTGGTGTGGAGATCTTGCACATCTTCGATTACATTTATTCCTAGAAATTTGACATACTTTAGCAATATAAGTGACACTTATTTATTTATTTATTTTTTAAAAGATTTTATTTATTTGACAGAGAGAGCACAAGCAGAGGGAGAGAAAGAGGGAGAAGCAGGCTCCCTGCTGAGTAAGGAGCCCGATGTGGGACTCGATCCCAGGACCCTGGGATCATGACCCGGGCCAAAGGCAGCCGCTTAACCGACTGAGCCACCCAGGCGTCCCTTAAGTGGCATTTTTTAAAAAAATTCATTTTAAAACTTACTTTTAGGCACTAATTTTCTTTTCTATTTCCTGTTTTAATTTAAACAGTTACGAAAATTCTGTATTGTTATCCTTTCCTTTGTCATAAAATTCATTTGTACATTCCTTCAGTTTAAAAACATTTCTCCTCTCTGTTCCACCTGTA